>NC_133207.1:582500-615000 GCF_958299795.1 Porites lutea | reverse complement strand
AGGGTTTCTGAGGTTTTCTTGCCTAGTCCCCAGGTCTCATTATTCCGCGCAGCCAATGCGTTTCGGGTCACGTGGTCCGAGGGGTTTTTGTCGTCTTGGATACGTCACTGAAATGCACTGACTTAGAAGACCTGGCAAGTCGCCTTACAGGGACTGGGCAAAGAAATTCCAACATCCTGTGCCTCCTTACCTTCTGAGCAGTGTGTTGCAGCCTGGCACAATAGCCGATGAGTTGCTTGGGTCACGTGATTCATGCCCTTGTTGTTGTTATCAGTTAGAGTGGAATTTCCATCAGCTAGCCTCTCACAAACAGTGAGAGCCACTTTATACAAAGTGCGGGCCGATGTGTTAGACGGCGCTGTCTCAATGAGCTCTCTGATAAATGAAAAAGTCAACTCGTGTTGAAATGGACACATTAAGGGCCATCAATAGGATTTAAGTGCTTAACAGCAGCTTTTCTGCCAGAAACACCATAATTTAAAAATACCCGCCATCTTTGCACACGCTCTAGGATTGATGGGATAAACGCTATGTCACGTGGTATTTCACGGGGCAAACAAGTGACAAAATTTGCCAATGCGAGTAATCGCGGCCGAGTTTGTTTATTCTATAAAAACGAGACGACGATTTCATAGTCATGCAAAATGAACATATCGAGTTTTGGCAAGATTTGCGTCATTACTGTTTGCCATGAGGACATCTACGGTCGCTACTGCATACAAAAAAGTAACAATGATCACTTCCACCCATATTTTGACATTATCGTCTTAACCCTTTAAACCCTAAGATCGAAATTTGAATTCTCATTTGTAGCCCCTATTCATTTCCTACAGTAGTAGTGGGGAGAAGTTGATAAAATATCAAGCAAATTTATCTTTTGTGATCATGTCCGTGATTCTCATGACCACTCTGCTTTACAAAGCATTGATATAACAAGGAGAAATTTGATACTGATCACTCTTAGGCTTAAAGGGTTAAAGATGAAAAGGTCCTCATTTCCTGTTGTCTATTTATAGAATACACAGACTCAATCGCGATTTCTTCCATTAGCAATTTTTTGCTGAGAAACCACGTGACATTGATTCTCTCCCATCAGTCCTTTAGAACGGGTAAAGATGGCGGATATCGTGAATAAGGTCTAAAAATAACACGCATTTGAACTGACTAACTGCACCAACCTGCATATATCAAGAACATGGGACACTTCTCCTCTGGAAAGAGCTTTAAACATCAAGATCAGTCTCACGTCATCCCTCGCCTTACCAACAAGCTCGCCAAGTCTACGAAATTTAACAATTCATTATTTGGACTTTTCAAAGGCAAAAGTCAAAAGCATCATCACAAGGTTTAGCCTCCCCGCAAACGTCCTTTGGGGTTCGTTTGTCAGCGGGGAGGCTACACAAGGTTGGCACAAACACAGATGGTCAATTAAGCAGCATACGAAGTTCAATTAACAATGGTAAGAACCCAAGGGAAGGGTGGAACATAAGAGTAACTTGACATTCAAAGTTTGGCTATTTCCACTTGAACATTTCATTTATTTAAAGACCTTACCTAAACAATTTAGTCAAATTTACATCATCTTCATCATTCATAGTCCTTTGCGAGTCCTTCTGCAAAACATACAAAAACAGGAAAGGCTGCAACGTAGACGTTTTCTAAGTGCTTTATGTTAGTGACTTTGATATTGAAGATAATAGCCCCTGACGGAACCATATGAAGGGGTGTAGTTATCATGGCCCGTGCTCTACTTAGGGCGAAAGGCCTTAGTGAGTATCTACATTGATGAAAGTGACAGAATTTAGAAGTAATGTTTTAAAGTCAGTTTCATAATTCTCAATCATAACTCCTTAATGCGCATACCAAATAAAACACGTCTGCATTACGAATACGTTTCCATCATAGGCGTTGGGATTGTATTATTATAGCAACATGAAAATCGAGAACTTTATTCCGATCTCCTAGAAAGCCCGTTTACTTTACAAAACATCTTTAGTTTACAACTCCTCACAAAATTCAAACCTTACGTTCACGATTGATCAAACAGTTAGAGTAGATTACCTTTTCTTCAAAATTATTGACCTCCTTGTTTTTACTGTAGCCTAAATGTCTGTAAAGATAACGTTCAAATAACTTTTCTCTCACTTCAGGCAACTGGTACTCATCCAAGGACAGAAACACGGAAAACTCTCTCTGAAACCAACAGCAAAGTATAAGATGAGAAAGTCGCCGAAATAGGTTCAGTTAAGTTTACAAGAGATTGTCTTACCTGAAGGGCAGAGATCTTTTGTAGAGATGAAAGCGTTTCGTCCACATCCATTAACGATAAAAGATCTGTACAACACAGAGAAAAGAGCATGACCACAGACGAGCCTCAATATTTTAATGGCTCCCCCCATTCCAGTCACCATTTGGTCCCCATGTCCTCAACAGCCGCTATAGTTTTTTTTTTCCTGTCGTTTCTTACCCCTATGGCAACAGCTACCCTGACGTCTACCAAAATTCACTGAGAAAAGGGACAGGGACTTACAGTTTACAACAAATTCTTACAATAGGTCAAATTGCAGTTACAGCTTAACCATGAACTGAGACTAGATTCAACATTCGTTCGTTTTGATTCTCAAGCACAAAAGATGGAAAATAAAAAGGGGGCAGTTGTGAGAGTTGATGCTTATTACGGTGCATTAAAGAATAAAAGGTAAGTATTGTACCATGTTTTTTCATGAACTTCAAAACCGCAACTCCCGCTTGTGCTGCTTCGATCTTCCTTGAATTACATACCTACAAGTTTGAGAAAAGCTCCTCAACTTCATAGCTTTCAAAGACTGATTGTCCCTACAATCTGCTTTTTCCAACGTAAATTTTCAACAAAACAGAAAATGAGCAAAACAAATAAAGGTACTTGAGTAGGACACCCTCTCCCTGAGTGGTTAGATTTCGTATATTTTAACAAAATAATTTCAATGGATGACGTATTTGTTGAGAAACTGTCTAAAACGACATTTTCGATGTCTGTTTTAAAAAGCGTTCTTCTCCTCTGCCCCGTCTGCACACGGTACTGATATATCGCTGGCAATTAACTAATAACAAACTTTCGTCAGGAAAAGGAATGGGGTCCAGCTCTTCACCCAATCAACAACAAAGGGTGTATACCTAAAAGACAACGCGGTGGGATTTACAAGTCAATACATATTTCACATGTTCTATCAACATTTTCACAAAGTTTAACTACAGAACGCAAGGTAATACCTTGCCTAAGCCGTCATACTATTTTACTACGAACTGTAGTTCCGCGGCTTCAATTACAATATTCGTGAAGATGAATAAGGACAGTTCGTGAATTCAAACCTCATTGTCCATGTCGTCTTCTTCTAGGATATCACAAAGCCATGTCACCAACTCATGAGCATAACATTCTGCTTGTTGCAGGGGTAGTGTCTGTAGCAATTCAAGGCAATCTGGAATCTAAATAAAGAACAAATGGATTTCGGCATTTTTGTCTTCAGGTGGATTTCCACTGCCGCGTGTGAACAAAATAGGTGCAATGTAGCAGATGTCGCGAGATGACGTAAAGAGGTTCAACACTATTTCATTTACAAAAGTAAAAATTGCCGCCTCGGTGTAAGAGTCAGTGTTAAGACCGAAAGGATTAAAATAACCCTTGGTGGTCAATTTACATGTACCTTGACAACGCAGCTGGTACAACTACAGGATGTAGTTAGAAGAAATCCTCTAGTTTATAGGTACATTTACATGTATTTGGGTTTAGCTCCGGCATGTGCCATATAATTTGAAAGCAAAAAGGAAGGTCTCAGACTGTATTAGACAAGTAACTACCTACCTTATTTTCAAGGCATAATTTTTGTAGCCGAAAGACATAAGCCTCTTCTTCAGTAACATGACTATAAGATGTTACAACCTATAATTTAAGACATCCAGTTTGAGATCAGAGACGGCAGTTGCCTACATCACCGTTAACAGGCAAAGCCAAGATGAATATTGCGATTTTACAACAGAAAGGTACAGCGTAACTAGTCAACAAAAATACCTAATATATGAAATGAACGTAACTAAAGCTATTCATATACCTTCAATGCATCTTCCATGACATTGGGTTGATCTCTTGTTAGAATGTACCTCACTATAGCCTAGAATTGAATCAGTAACTTTATGAAGTGACGCAGTATGAGCAAGCACAAATTGGGACTACAGCGCAGCAAAAGAAAAGGACTTTACTTATTACAACGGCGTGCGCAACTAAGCAAAGATAGCTGAGTGAAACATGTTTTTCATCGCAAGCGTCCTTTGCACTGTAATGTACTAGCCCGGTTGAGCAACTTTGCTAACAGACCTCTAGCTCAGTCGCCTTTTCCTTGAATAACCTTTGATTTCATACGTGATACCGTAAAATTCCGAAAATAAGCCCCGGCGCTTATATTTTTCAAAGGCCCTTTTCGAGGGGCTTATATTCGGAGGGGCTTAACTACAGAGGGAAATTTGCGTTTCAAAATCGATTGGGCTAGCCTTATAGTTAAAAGGAAATTTACCGTTTTGGCTTTGTTTTACCCTTGTATTTGAGGGCAAAATCCAAGTACAAGCCCCCAGGGGGGCTTATATTTGGAGGGGCGATTTAACGGAGGGTTTTTTGCGTTACGAGTTGGGGGGGTTAATATTTGGAGGGGCTTAAACATGGATGGGCTTATTTTCGGAATTTTACGGTATCTTTCACAACACACCTTGGCTAATGACGCGTATGACACATGAAAGCTTCTCATCCCATATTGAGAGAGCATCTTTTTCAGCTCAACAAGTCGGTACTGTTCTTTAAGGTTGATGTCACTGTACAGCCAAAAAAGCGAAAAATCGCAACAGTGTAACAGATGATTGTTAGTTAAATGTTTCTTATTACGTTTTAACTTCCAGTTGGTCGGCAGTCATTTAGGTCCAAATGACTTCAAGCTGCCTAGTCACAGTAAAAAGATTTTACTAGCTTGGATAGGATAGCAAGTTCGTGAATAACGACTACTAAACAGGAACTGAATAACTTGGTGGCATTGCAATGCGGAAACGGTACATAAAACTTGATTAGTGGGGTACATTTTTAGTCATGAATTTGGTTGTTCCAAAGCGTTGGTCCTTCCAGTTAACATCCAGCTAGATTGTCATCAGAGGGTTTATTGCGCTCGCTTTTTATTCAAAGCTTTCAATCACACAACCACTCACGAAGTCAGGCAAAGCGGTTCCGGCTTCGTATCATATCAGTGAAACCTTTTTTAAATAAAACCTCTGGCAGAACTTTCCCACGCTAGTCTATCTGGTCCTGCATGCTAATCGAATCAAGTTCAGTCTCCAGTTGTTCAAAAGGTGGATAACACTATCCACTGAATAAATTCCTATAGAGTAGATAGCCTCTCTCCTCCACAGAGGCTCCCGCTGGGTATCTTTATAAAAATAGCAATAATCGAAAAAGAAATAGAAAGCGCGCGGGGGGCGATGAGAAGAGAGGAAAGGCGAAAAACCTCTGTTCTCTCTTTCCCCTTCCCATCGTGACCCGCGCGCTCTCTTTTTCTTTCTCCCCAGCCTCCCCATAACACAAAGAGGCCCCTGAGGAGGAGAGAGGTGGATAGCGCAACTGGTTTGCCTTATTGTAGTTTCTTGGTGTTGAGGACGGGTGTTATGACGTATACAATGACGTATGACGTAATATGACGCGATATGACGTAATACAAAAGATTGAAAAGACCCTGAACAATCCCCACAATGAAACACAAAAGCAAACCAACGATGGTTTACGCCAAGAAACACCCCTAATACTTAACCGCTGGATGGGGAATTATCCGGTGGATAGCGCTATCCAACCATTGCACAACTAGGGCCCGCAGGAGTTTAGCCTTAACGTCATTAAGACGGTACTCACTCGGGATAAGCTAGCATGAATTCCGTAACCAATCTGTCCACACTGTCGCTCCAAGGGATCATGGCATGTCGCATAACCTCCAGAGTGGCTTTACAACGAACCTACCGAGGCAAGTGTCATTTTTATAGACTTTGTGGCTCTTTGCTGTATGCAGGAAATGAAAGTCAACCATTTCGTAAGCAATAACGACTAGCTGTAAACGAATTTAGTGCATTCCCCGCTTCAATTTTGCGCTTGGCTAGTGCCGTGACAATTTTGAAAACGTACATCACTTAAGAACAACAACTCTTATTAAACTAGTTATAGTAATACTGCTCTTTGACAAGTTCAATAAGTAAGAGGGATATTCCTTGAGGACAAAACCAAACAAAAAAGTAACAGTTTTTTTAAATCTCAGGGAAAAAACTAGCTTAAAAAGCGATGGAAAAGAAAAACAAACCAGAGAGAAACAAGAAAAGTGTCAGTCTGAAAACAATCTAGAAAAAAAATCACGGTTGATTACAGTTTGTCATTGTAACGTAACTCGCCTTATTTTGACTGCTTTACGTTAATTAAACGTGCATCATCTAATGAACGCTTATCGTGACGTCTGCCCATATACATAGCTAATGTTGATCCAAGGGCTGCGAAACATGTCTTACCTCTTTATCTTTGATGCACGAAATCACAGCAATAACTCTGGCCTCCCACAGTGAGTTTGACAGAGCTGAATACGCTCCTGCACTCCTGTTAAACAGGTCCTAACCAAAAAGTAGACATTATTTTCATTTGATGTGTAACGTTCCCCTTTTAGCGAGTGCGAAAACAAAAGCTAGCGTTACCTCAATGTACTGCAGTAGCATGGTGTCCCTGTCGAGGCCATGATGCATCATGTATGGAGCAATGTACTTGGCAATAGTACTGGGTATGAGTTCAGCAGCCACCACTCGGTCAAGCAATCGAAATACAATGGTTGCTGTAGTTTCCTAAGGTCAAGAGTACAGAAAAATATATATATTTAGCCAAGCTTAAAAGCGGAGCTCCCGTTTAACACTTGCTACTTGTTACTTGGTACAGAGACCTTTCACAATAGCACTTAACATAACAAGTGACCTGAAAGGTCGTGCATTTGAGCCCCCGATCGGTCCAGTGGTACGGTTAGCAAATGTCCTATTTTGACAGCGGTCAAATTGATTTTGATATGGATTCACAATGGTAGTGTACAGTACATCATTCTAAAAAGGGAGCGATAGCATTGCATTCTCATGTGTTTGCATTTCACATTGGTGTGACTGGACGATTGGATGTTACTTTCAATAACTACACCTGGATGATTTCAGTTCGTAGAGCCAAACCTGAAGTATACAGTACCTGGGAAAATTCTGCCAGAGTTATTTTACAGTTGTACTTGTTATGAAGATCTACCAAGTCTGTCAGCTGCTGCACCATGTTCATCAAGCTGGCTAATTCATCGTCAGTGTTCTAACAAGAAAAACAGTGATAGAGGAAGGATTTGTAATCAACCATTCTAATGTCTACAACAAGGTAGGTTTACTTCTGGATCATCCAAAAAAGGCTTTCACAACTAAATGGCAGGATGACTGTGATACCATTGTCATTACAATGAACAGACATGGTGGAGCCAATTTCATGTCTTCTTTTCCATTAAGGGCTCCACTGGTCCTAATCTCCAAGTTGCTGTTACACATGTGCGGCAGATATATAGCCAGCATTCATTTGGGCTTCCACGAAGAATGAATGGAATGTATAGAATGCAATCTGGTCACGCGCGTATGAACCTTCCAGTAAAAGCATTAATTATGTACCTCCCTATATGCAACGCACCACTACCGTTCTGGTCAATGGAATCCCGAATTAATACAACTATGGCATTAACATGAGTGAAAAAGAAGATGATAGTATTACAAGGACTAAACATCAGGCTCGTGCAATGCCTCCTATTGCAATTCTATACTTTGTCAGCCTTAGATAAAGAACAAGCCATACCATGTTGTTCGATCCATCGTTTAAAAGAGCTCGAGCTGTTGCAGGAAGACCGCAGACCTAAACAAAAATGCAAATCCCTTGCTGAAAAAATGTTGGTTGTCTTAATATTTTAGGTAAGAGAGCAGCAATTTGGGATTTACTTACTATCACGTACCATGAATCTTCAAATAACTATAAGAGACTCCATTACGTGAAGAAAGAAAAATCCATACCCTGCGAACAGAGTCTCCTTCGATCTTCCTAGATAAGTCGGGCAGAGGAAGGAACTCCTCTTTCCCGACTTATCTAGGAAAGATCGAAGCGACTCTGCTAGCAGGGTAAAAAATCCAGGGATACGAGGGACTAATCCAGACCTTCACAGTTAAACAAGGTCGCCTTTCTATCTGAAGTAATTGTTAAAAAATATCAGTATTCTCCTTTGATAAAAGGACCACAAAATTTCCTGATAGGATGTTTGTTGAACATTGATCAAAACCCATTAGAATGAAAGAAGGAGGTGCCTCTTGCTTAAGCCCTTAACCTCTATGCGGAAATCATGGCGTGTGCTACAGCCCCGCCAATTCCTTCCATTTGTGGTCATACGGAGTCTTGCCATCATTGAAAGGAGACTCATAATATCTTTTATGACTCTGCACTACTTGAGGGAAAATCCTTCTCACCCACCAAGCCCTAGAGACCTGAGGTATCCTACCCATCCTACGCCACTCCAAAACACCTTAGCAGGTTACAGGCGTGAACAATAAAGAACTTAAACAACAACGAAAGCGACGGCTATGAAAATGACACTATAAAAGTGAATTCTCGCTGCTCCAAACTTTATCGCGCTTCTTCCATCTCGCTCAATTCGCCAATTCGTTGGCATATTTTTCTGAAGTTGAATAAGAATTCTTAAAGACCGCAAGAACGTTTTGAAAAAGGAAAAGAAAGTTGATATCTTGTGCTCCTGTCCTCAACAAAACGTGAACTTACGCAATTTCACGTCGAAGTCATGCAGTGACTGAAAAAAAAGGTACAAAATAGCGCGATGCACGTGAAAAGTTGCTGCTTTGCTAATCTAAACCTATTGCTCTTTTGACGTTTTCGTTGCCGTCGCTGTCATGGTTGCTTAAGCTGGCTATTAACAGACCACAGATGTGAACAATAATGGTAGTGCAGGTAAAACTTTACCACGCACCTGGTCAACAAACTGTCCAGGTGTGGCCAGCCCTCTTCCTGAAGCACTGCCTGAAACACTTTTTGATGCTGACAAAAGAACACTTGCAAGTTGTAAAGCATTTTGTGGCCAACCCTCCTGCAAGATTAACCTCAGTCTTAAAGGTTTCAATGTCAACACTTAGTTTTATTGTTTTGAATGTAAACTATTATTGTCGTCATTGTGAGTGGTGGAAGTGTAACAACCATAAAACAGTAGTGTAAACTTAAGCAGCCATTTCTTAAAAATTTCTACTCTTAAAAAATACCGCGCATTGAAACACTATTCATACAACAACAAATAAATTATGGAAAAAGCAACAGACGTTAATGAATCGAAGATTTAACGGCCAGCATAAGAGATTCAAGTGTAGCATCAAACCAAAAGATGCATTTCGAACACCAAATGACTCATAATTATGATGGCGTTTTGACTGACCTTCTCCGAAAGTTCCATATTTCTTGCTCTTTGCTCAAGCCAACCTGCCAACATCCTCTACACATAGAACAATAGATGTTAAGTACGGATAATGTCTTTCGTGACAAGAAAACCTTATTATACGGAAAAATAACTTTGAGAGAATTCAAATCCTCTTAGATTTCAAATTAGTGACACTCACACCAATTTGATTCAGACACTCCATTTAGGTCCATTTCTAAACCACTACTTGTTGCATGATACTCAATTAAGGCATTCCTTAAAATCTCTGCAAGTTTTATGTATTGTAAATTAAACTGTTCTATAAAGCGCATAGTCAAAAGTAAGGTGTAACATCAACTCCGTTCCCGGGAGTGGTATAAACAATTGACGCTCCGTTAATTCAGGTGAGTTCATACTTAAAGCATGGCTGTGGAATAGTCTCTTGTGTTCTACATATGAGGTGTTAGTAAAGCCACTTGTCTAAACATGCTGACTAGCTCAATCTATCCATGACTATAGTCAGATTATATGGAAGTAGTAACAAGAAACTATAGCTTGTACATACCAGACCCTGTGGCAAAACCTTGCTAACAAAAGGAACAAGATCATCTTGTAACCAAGGAATGATCATTGATGAAGGTAAACTCTGACTGATTGAACCAAGCAGAGATTCCAGATTTTCTTCAATGAACTGTGGTATAAACTGACTCTGCAACATGAACACAATGATGTTGTAAACAATGAGATTGTAATAACAAGTCTTAATGATGTATCAAAGAAAATACTGTTACAAGGAATGGGTCCTTGAACTTGTTACTGAGGTAGACGTCATTAATTTATGACAAGTTACGAGAGACAAGCTTTGCGCTTTGGTTAGTATACTGCTATTTCAATTAACGTCGATTGTTTCGGGTGAGCTGTGTTCACAGTTAGGGTGGATGAAAAAAACAGTTATTCAGATTGTGTAAACCTAAAATAATGGTATAAATAAAGATGGGGAAAATGAAACAGTTAAATACAAAATGCAACAACTCAAGAAGAACCTGGAAATTACCTGATGTCGTCTCCAAATAATGACAGCACTTGTCACTTTACTGGACAGTAAACACTTTGTGAGTTCAACAAGAAGATCAGTACTGACAAAATAATGCCACTGTGTGCCACTATAAATAAACAATATGAAGTAACCTTAGCAAGTTTTACGTACAGATCGTAGCACAGCAACATCTTCCCAACCCTTTCAGCTACCACGTACATTCTCCAAGCTTCTTTTTTATCACTTCTACCTTAGCATTGCCTTAATTTTATGTGGAAAAAGAGAGGAATGTGCTTTGAGCTACAGCGACGCCCAGAAACCCCAGACCTTTTAGAGCAATAGCGTGCTGAAGGAAGTGTAGGACAACGAAGAATGTGAACCTCTGGCTTGGCTTTTTGTGATGATGTACTTACAGCTCGTTGAAGGAAGTAGAAATAAGCAGTTGCGTTGACAATTTAGATTCTAGGCTTCTTCTTAATAACCCACAACACACCAAGTTACCTGAGACTAGCTGAGAACCATAGTTGCAAAGTTTCAAGTGGATGGGTACTGCAGTACCTTATTTTCAAAAGAAAGTTTGTTCTAATATTGGAACAAACCTAAACTTTTCGATTCCAAAGGCCATCTCAAAAGTTGCTAGTCTATCCAGTGCTTCTAGCACCTACAAAAAATATAAATTATATTGTAAGTGCACACTTTACCTACACTGTACCAAACAAGGTGATGGCAGCCCAATGATAGGGTATGCCACTACAGACACTCAATTCACTGTAAGAATTGTACAACAGCAGGAGAGGATTTGAGCGACTGAAGCTCACCTCAGTCAATAGATGGGATGATGCTCCACATGGACCATCCTTATGAATCTGAACATGATCACCCAGGGAAATCTAAGAAAGACCAGAATGGTAAAAGATAAACCAAAAACTATTTAAAACTACACATAAAGACAAAAAAAGTTAGCATCTCTACAAGAGTTAACAGTATTTGATAAAAAAAGGATCTTAAAATATTTACATATAAGAAGAAGGCTAGTTCAAGAGAAAAAAGACAAATTAAAGAGAAAACTGGGTTTCTGACAAATAACTTTAAAGCCAGTTTCAACAGGCTCACTGCCATAATTCAATGATGTTGAGGTCAAATCAATTACCCAGGTTTACATCACTTAGAATATTACATTAATTTACCCTTTTTCTTGCATAGCTCAGTAAATCAAATGTTTCTTCAAGTGAGGGAAGGGCAGCTTGAAGACAGCATCTGCACACATATTCATCATCCTGAAACATTCCACAAATTGATGGCAAAGTGAAGATACTTTTGTAGTCTGAGCTGCGGTGTCCATAAGTCTTATAGCCCCTTACTTTTCAAGGGGTAGTGCCTCAGCTGATTTCTCTGAAAATCATGAAGCTCCAACAGGATATTGAAATGGCCTTATGACTTTAACTAGTAAAAGCTAAAACACTGAACTCCCAATTTTCAAGGTTTTACTTTAAAGGTAATGACGCTTCAAAAATCCAATATCAAGAAAATACTTAAATGGTGATACTTTAGGGGCCACTCAGAAAGTTTCTAATGAATTGTCTAACTTCTTACATGTAGTTCTAAATGACAAACTTGGGAATTTAAGGAGCCCTAGTGGCAATCAATAGAAAATAAAATAACTCTGTTAACAAATACCTTTATTTGAGTGAAGCAGTCCTTTAATTTGGTGAGTGAGAATCCCTCCAAGACATCAGCCTCTCTTTGCCCTGGACTGTTCTCATAGCTCCAAGGTGACACTTTATCAAGAAGCCAGTTTGCTTTAACTTTGTAGACAAGCTTCAGAGACAAGATCAAGTATCTTTGTTTGGTCTCCAAAGAATAATCATAAGGAAATGTGGTCAAACTGAAGCTTAAGAAAGAAATTGAACTAGTGCAATGGTTTGAGAGAATTGTGGTCTGATTTCCACTAATCTGTCAAACAGGAGTTATGTGATAAACAGCTTGTCAGTAGTTACAAAGTTTAGCATAGCACTCAAAGCCACTGAATTCAAAACCACCCCGAGAAAGCAGTTAATTCAAAAGATTATGACACTGTGGGGTGCAAAGAAAGTCAGTTTTAAGCTGTAGCTAACATGTGCTTGACCAAAAGTCAATTTAACTGTAGTGCAAAAAAATACTATTTTGATGAGCAGGATTGATTCCAGTTCTTCTGTAATTGGAATTCTCCCCCAAAAAACTTCACCTGCCTGTCAGGCAAGTTAAAACAGAATTGTCTAGCCCAATAGCAAAATCCACTAGCCCTGCGCGGTTATAAGGCACTACTTTCTTTGCACGCTGCACTGTCTGATTTGCAAGTACTCAAAGACAAAAACTGAAAAGGTGACTAAAGATATTTTATCATATTTATGGAACAATGTCTTTTACCTCAACATTCAGGTTGAACTGTCTTGCAAACCTTTCTGCTTCATCAAATTTGTGTTTATGAAGTAACCTTGACAACCTAAAAAAGAGACAGATTTGCCATGATTATGAGTTGCAACCAATGACAAGCATCCAAAACTTTAATATGGAAAATAATACCACCACCAAATTACCTGTTTTCAGGGAGTGCTTCTGTAAGAGACCTGATTCTCAAGCAGGAAATCTGTTGTGTACTGCTTGAGAAGAGAAGTGAAACATTACCAGACCACAATCACTTTTTTAACACACTTTAAAGATACATGACACTGGTTACTTGAATCGTAACAACGTTAATTTTTTGACAATGATTTAAATGTTGTGGAAGGTTTGAACCCAGGAGTCATTTCAAAAGTTGGTTGAGTTTTATTGTCCAGTAATGAAAACTTCTAAGATCTTTGGCTATGTTAGAGAATACTTGAACACTAGTTTAACATCATGCAGTTAAATTGCAGTAGGAGTTTGACGTGGCAAAGATATGATTTAAACAGATTGATTTAGCATACTACTAGAGCTGCAAATAAATTTTCTTTCTCAGAAAAATTATTGACCTTGCGAATTAATATAACAAGGACTCGATTGGGGCATACAAGCCTTAATTCAGCAGCCTAAACTTTGTTCAAGTGAATTCAGTTTTACTAAGAATGACTTTTACTGTAACATGTGCACTTACACATTATCTAGACTGTTACAAGCACCCTCAATAAAGTAGATTGACTCCTATAAACAAAAATATTTAGATGCGTAGTCTCTAAGACACATTGCTATTATTAAAATTGACAAGAATATTACTAATTAAAAAATTTGATGACTTTGCTTGTTTGCTTGCTCAATCAGTGTACATTGGTAGTATTGTCTTTCTATAAGAAGGTTGAGTATGATCTTGCGGGCAGACATAATCCTGAATGGGACTGAGTCTATTGTTGACAGTGACTGACATTTCGACAACCTGTGTGGTAGTCACCTTCAGAGTCAAAGTGGGTTATATCACGTCAGTTATGGTATTCTTCTTACTGTACCTAGTTTGCCAAACCACTGTGCTTTCCAAATCTTATAGTGTCCTTAGCAATTATTAAAGGGAAAATGACAAAAATCTATGGGAGAAGCAGAATGCAGTCGGGAGAAAGACTGTCGCCACAATTTTTTTTATTATATGATTCCCATTATTGGTACTCAAATCATGGAAAATAACATCTAGGTTGTCTCTAGACCTTAGGGTGAATGTTATTGTGTTTTAAACTATTTGACAAATAAACTGAGGTAAATAAAAGTTGGGTGAAAAGATTAAAAAATACTCAAACTTAGAAAAATAAAGGCATCTGAAAAGACCTGTGTTGAAGGGCACTTGGCCAGGAAGGAGCATACAGGAATCTCAAGAGAATACATCTGCTTCATGGTCGGGAAAGCATACACTTGAAGATGACGCATCTGAAAAATACAAAAGTACAAAATATTGGCATCAAGTCTTCGTAAAATAGGAGAAAAAGTAAATAAATGAAACCCTCCATTTGCTATTTTAAAAGCTACACGCATTTTACCCATTCCTGTGACTGCGTAGTTTTCTAGTCTCATCACATCTGATAATTTGCAATTTTTTACTGAAACTATTTAGTAATTTTGCATTACACTGAAAAGCAGAGGTAAAAAGAGGAAGCACCCTTCCCAAGGTTTTGAGGATGAAGAGTGTTAGGAGAACTATCAGTGCTCCAAACAACCCAAAAATTGTACTACCTTTGATTTGTTTATTTCATTTTGCTTTCTTTTTATTTACTTTCTTATTCCTAAATTTTGAACCTTGACCTTTGTAGTTATTTATAGGAGACAATCATTGTATTGTTTCCTTCCCCCCCCCCCCCCCCCTTAAAATAACCAGGGTTGTCATTAAGAGCCGGGGGCCAGGGATTTTCCCCGGCTATTAAGAGAGTGGCCCCCAGCTACTTTTATTGGAAAATAGACCAAAAATAGAACCAAAAGAAATCCCTAGCCATTTGATTCCCCGCCTACTTGTTGTATTTACCCGGCAACTTGAAATCTTAGTGACAACCCTGAATAGCTCTGCTAATAGTGCGGGTAACATAGTCCTAAATTATTTGCAAATTGAATAAACTGTTGTTGTTGTTGTTAACAGAGATGTAAGGATAATGATGGATCTCTCATCTTCCAAGTCCAATTCCAGCTGTGATCACTAGACGGAGGTGTTTGCTTGCAGACCAGACTTTAACTTATTGCTGGTGCTTGTACAGGAAAGTTTATTATTACTAAACTTTCCTTAAGGATTTGACATGTTACTTACAGAAATGCTAATGCTGCAGAATTTACCTGGCTGTTTTCTGATGTAAGAATGACCAACTTGTATTCATCATCAGTTCTAAATGTCAAAATGAACAGTAAACTCCATTGACCTGACCAGCTGGACTACACTAATCAGGAAATTAACTAAGGCAAAATAGATAATTCCACACCGCAATAATAAAGCAATACTGCCAATTAGTTCAATTACTTCTTTTTAGTCTACTCATTTGACTTAGAGAAAAAGGATAACAGAGAAACAAAAGCTTCTACATACCTGGATGTACCAGGAGTCTGGATATTACTAGAGGTCAACAGTAGGAAGTCATCTACCACCAGATGAGGCCAGAATGTGATCATTGTCAAAGATGCCACATCCCACAAACTGACCATTTTCTGAAAGCATAATGTTATTATTTTAACATTTCATCAGCTAAGCGCTCTGAGAAAATTTGGCTAACACAGGGTTTTCAATAAGGTTTTTAAAGTCAGTGGCAAAAGCTTTGGACTAGGCTGAGATGGAAAAAACTTGTGCCACAGGTGTGACTTGCAAGCACCAAGGCAAGGGTGCGAGTTTCTAGGAGGCATGCACCCATGGTTTCTATTCGTATTACAAATGAATCTCTGTTAGAAAATTAATTCCATGCCAACCTTTTCATCCAAGACAACAAGAAAATGACCACTACCCGCGGTAATCGCTTTGACTACTCCAGAACCTGCAATTTTGACCAAAAAACAATTTTGCTGATTATACCACGCAGACCTTCTTAGTCACAGATAAGCAAACGTTCTTCAGAGCAATCTCATTATCTTATCAATCATTTCTGATAACTGTCAAAAAGGGGTTTAATCTGCACCTTCCTCTACAAAAATAACACACCTCAGAATTGCAGGGCTGTCACTAGGGGGTGGGGGCTGAGGGCTGGGATTTCCCCCAGCTACTTTTATAGAAAAAAGAAAATTGAACTAAAAAACATCCCAGCCGACTATTTGATTCCCCATCTACTCATTGCAGATATCCGGCGTGCAACTTGAAATCTTAGTGACAGCTCTGGAATTGCTTATTAAAGAAATCACTCAGTGTACACTGTACCTCCCAAAATGTAGGAGCTGATTGAGTCTACAAGAATAATGCCACCTTGCTCTTGATGGGCCCAAACAGCAATTGCAGCATCACCTTCACCCTACAGTAAAACAAAATATAATTTTTTGCTATTCTGAAGCTGGGTACTAAAACTAAAGTACAAAGCCTAAAAGTTCAAAACACATGAAAGGCAAGGGACCCAGCATACATGCAAGTTTTGTGTTAACGCTATAATTTCTCTGTTACATGAGGGCAAAAAAAGTTGCCAGAGACTTCTGGGGACTATTTAACCAGTGGGCAATGCTGTATTTAGTCTTCTAAAACTATCAGTATAAAACAAATTTCCTGCTCAGACCCTTCAAGACTACTAGTTTTGCTTATAAAAACAGGTACAGCATTTGAGCCTGGACTATGAATTCCGAAGACATATCCAATAAACCTGTAATGAAAAGCAGCAGAAAGTTGCTTGCATATAGCAGAACTGCATCAGGAATCTTAGAGATATTCTGCACATTACACTGAAAATCCAGAACCTATTCCTTATTACAGAATACCAAACTTTCAGCCAGATATATGGCTACACATATGGCCTCCTAGGTAACAGGAAAAAAAATCATGTAAGTCGCATCACATATTACCACCAATTAATGCATATAAACAAGCTTACGTAAGTTATAAGCACAGGAGCATCCCAGAGCCTTCCAACTGTGATGCCAGTTATTTTATCCTGATGTACAATGCCGACATTAATGGATTCAACTTGAATCATTCCTCTTAGCTGAAAAAGAAGAGTAATAATTGTCTGTGAGTTCCTTGTTTTACAATAAAACCATGGTTTCTAAAACTTACCATGGCTTTCTTGTACTACAAAATCTTTTTAAAAAAACATCAATTTAGGAAAACCGCTCTGTAATTATAATACTCACTTCAGCAACAAGCTCAAAGACTCCTCCAACAATGGCTGTTGAATGTAAAAACAAAAGTTGTCATGGTATTAAACCTCAGAGTACTCAGAAAATAACAGAGTATTATACATACCATCATTTAATTTTTCCAAGAAAAGGTTGGAAAACTCTGTTAGGACACCAGAAGAACACAAAATCACCAAGTTGGATGCTCCACCTGTTAATTAGAAATGATATCATTTAATGCATAGTAATAAATAATAATTATTACAAAGGCAGTTTGAAGAAACTTGGCCTTTAAATTTCCAGTGAGATCAGATCTGTGATCACGCAAGCCTCTTCTCCGTCTTGCTCTCACTCCCCTACATTATACAATGTATTATGCATTAGAGGGTATGTACGTGTCAACTTGCTAATAAACCTGCAGATTTTGTGAACTAACAAAAAAACAGAATACTGACAGGTGTAAGTAAACTTGAAGGTCTGACTTTGGTGAACCTGTGCATGTATCACTTTTATGGGTACCCTGTGCACAACCTTGCCCTGTGTAGACATGAAGCCTGCCATTTGTGCCTTCTGCTCTATGCAGTGGCTCTCTCTACATTCACTGCAAGCTTCATTACCTAAATACCATAAATATATCCCAGGCTGCTTCTGAAGAAACTCTAGTGTGACTGGGTTGGTTCGTTGTTGTTATGTGAACAACAGACAATCAATAGACTGACTAAGAATAATTTATTTAAACCAAAGAATAAAGAAAAAGGGTGAAAGCAACAATTAAGTGAAGAAGGTTGACTTGCTTGGCAATAAAACAGTTCAAGCTTGGATCAGAACTGCTTCCCTTGAAGACTTGAAGGCAACTAACTTGACTTAAGCAAAACTTGTGAATATCTAGCACAAGGAGACTGGGTTCACATCCTGTTACTCAAAGCTTAGTTATGTAAACTCACCCACAACTTTACCTAAGCCTATAAATTCGTGCATGTTCTAGCAGAACAGCAAAACAACGGAGTTTTATTTTTTCACAAGTTTCTGCTTACTAAATAGGAAATGAGCTAACTGCATTTGCTTTTATGCTCTGAAACTATCTAAATTAGGAAACTGCACATGACTGTGGGTTGTGTTAGTGACACCAAGAAAGCATGTGCTTGCATACTTGTATCAGTTCAGAAAAATAAAGTACCCACATAAAAAAGTGAAAATAATGATCATCAATTAATAACTTGGCCACACTAGTAACCCAGAAAAATACATGCAGACATCAACCTCATATGCTTCAACATCTAAGACAGCCAGGAGCACCTTACCAACCACAGTATCAGACACCAAGCATGTGCTCTATGAATAATTCAGGTGAAAGCCATTGCACAATCAAAACACTGACAAAGTGCCTGTTGCCAACCCTTCTTAAACAGTTTGTGAGTAATTTACAGGGATGTAGCCAAGGAAAAGATAAGCAGGCTTTTTATATTAGTGATGCCAGCTTTTTTACTTAACTGCATCGATAAAATTCACCCCATGTCTTTGTTTTTGTTTGCATTTTGAGCTGGTTGTTAGGTCTTTTACAGCCAGTGAAATTAGCCAGCAGCCGGCTCTTAGGGACATCCCTGAGTAAAACATAAAAAACCTCTAGGTGCTATCAATAAAGAATTTTCACCTGTGTGTTTCTGAGCAGTAAATTTCATTGAAAGAAATGTGCACTCATTGCTGTTGTTTGAATTTCCATCAGGATCCAATTCCTGGAAGAAACAAGATGATTTTTATCAGTAATTACGCCCTCTCAACTTATTATCTTAGAGATACAAAAAGAGGCAGTGACTTCAAATATGAGTGAACTCTATTGAGAAGTGGACACGACATTATTGCAAGTGACAAAATTGAAATCCTGCCGCTGGGCGGGCAACGCTATTAGAGACCCCATATGCTGTAATTATCCAATTCCAACTGTGTTTGCATTGTCTAAAAAAGTCTGCACACAACCAATAAAAGGAAAGCCTATGAGAAACGCTTGCTTATTTCTTACCTGGGAAAACAATATTTGTCTTGAGGCTACATGAACAAAGTGGAAGGTTCCTGACCTGTAAATGACATCAACACATTGTAAAATACACATCCAACAGAATTACAGAGACCTTATATTGATAAACAATTTTTAAAAAAAGACTTGCAGAAACCACTTTCATCAAATACAGTGTACTGTAGAGTAAGTACATTGCAAAAGTAGAACATCTTTTTTTTCTCATAACTGTTACCTCTCTCCAATAGCAAGAAACAAAGAATCATCACTCCAAGCAATAGAATCAATCTCACATTCTGTAAATGGGAACAGAAAAATCTTTGGTATTTCATCCAGAGAAATATAAAGATTCTAGCATGCCATGCACATGGCTTAACAAAAGACTAACATTTCCATCGCCGAACAGCAAAGGAAAGGTGCCAGAGGCCACCATGCATTGCAACAGTACAACCCTGATTCCTAAAGTAACAATACAGCATCATGGGTGGAGTGTAAACCTTTGCCTTTCTAACTTGAAGTCAAACAGGTCATTTCAATAATTAGAATGGCTTAATGTTCTCCCCCACCCTCCCACCCCCTCCCTCACCCCCTGTCGAAAATGTACTTTCACATTGTGCCCGTACAGATACAAAAACAAAAGGGTTGACAGACATTTTTCTTAACAATCGTCAAAACAAAAAATTTTCCTCATAAGCCCTTGAAACATAGGCATTCATAGCCAACATTGTATAACCACAAAGGAAGTGTTCAGTATGTCTTATGATCTTCAGGACTTCTGCATTTCAGCTTCATCCCCTCAGAAAATCTCGCCTTAAGTCTTACAACTGTTGTGATTGGTTGTACTGTGTAATTAGATCACATGATTTGAATCAACATGTATTGTGTTGCATCAGCATAAACTCTGCTCTTGTTTGAAGTATATGGGTTGTTCTCGATCTCTACTTATAACATGGTACCAAGAGTGGGATATGAAGCCATGCAGACAATATGTCCATTGGATCACATTTTCTCCTGCACCAGTGACCCCCAGAGAAAAATCTTGGGGTGGAGGAAGGGGTGGATAATTAATGCAATGCTCCCCACCCCACCCCACTAAAATTAAAATTGCACCAAGTCCATTACGGTGATGGTGGTATAATCAACTGAACTTCTATTGCGGCACACAAAGTAGCGCATCTCACCAAAGTTCAACGTCGCATGAACATCACTGCAACTTGCGTTAAACAAAATCACTTGGTTTGAAGCCACAAGACAAAAACCTTCAGGGCAGGAAGCCCCACACACGCGAGGACAGCTTTGCACCTGGAAAATAAATCAAATATTGAATATGAGCAGCCAGACCTATGAATACGACAAGGAGATCAAGAAATCGTGTAACTGAGGTGTGTATTTTTGTTTTTACCTCTCCTCTCGGTGACACACTAGCCAGTGTATCTACTTGATACAATGAAGAACCGCTCTCGTTCCTTGGTCCAAAATTCACCGTTTCTTCGCCTCCAGCTAAACCAACCTCAACGGAGTCCCAAGGCATATTTTCCTCCTCCTTTAAAACATCTGGGGTTTGTTTCAAACAAGGATAACGTGACCGATTGTTCTCTTAACTCCACTTGATACTTTCGTTCGTCATTTCTTTTTTCGCGCCTTTGACAAGACTGCAAACAGCAAGGGCTGCTGGGAAGAATCAAACTCCTCCCCAGGGCTACTCTCATTGTTACAGAGCACAGGTAACCCAAACTCGAAATCATCGGCCTTGTTGCGTAACATTCGAAACATGAGGATTTGTATGGGAAAAAAACCTATCGTTTCCGTAACCTACAAAAATGAAAGGAATTCAATAAAAAACAGCTTACCTTAGTTAAAATGTGTGCTACATCTCTCCCATGTGGTCCATGGGCCGATTTTACATAAAAACCTATAAAACGGCCATAAATCGGCCCGTGGACCCCAAAGGAGAGACAATCCGCTTGATCTTCAGCGGATCGCATCCCTGGCATTCTTTCGTTTGGTTCAAAGATTTCGATAAGCTTAATCTTTATCTTAAACAACAAAATTGCCTTTGTCTTCGAAACTGAAATGCTAAATTGAACTGCGAATGAAGAATCATTGCGGAGAGTCGGTAGGTTTTTCATTTAGAGCCGCTTTGAGGTTTCGGCGGCCTGTGATTTTGTTTACGCGAAGTTTTCTGAGATCAATGTTACAATTCGACCTCCTTGCTATTTTTACCGTCAAGTGTAATGATTCTGTTAGCTTTTCTTTCTTGTCTCCTTTTTTTTTCTTCGTTAAAGCTCGTTAAGGACCAAGTAGCTTCTTTTCAATTAAAGCAAATCATTGTGTTTTGAACTAAGTGTTCCGTGTGTGTGTTTATTTCATTGCGTGATTGCGACCGACTTTGATTATAGAACTACAACCTGTTCAGAGTTGTATGCAAGCAGTTGGTAGTTTGAACGTTAAACATGAATTACGATCGAAAAAATAAAGCAGCTCTGTATCATGCAGACAATTCCAAACGATATTTCCCAGTTTGCCACTTGAAAATCGTGTTTTACTTTATGCATGAGTTAAAGCAAAGGTCAAGGACTAGTGACGTCACTGGACGGAACTAACAGCCGGTCGATTCAGACGTTAACTGATCGGGAGGGAGTAATAACGACTCGAAGTAATCGGATGAAATTCAGGCTACAAATCGGGATAATCGCGAAAAAGTTTAAAATGATGCGAACTCTGTTTTTCAGCGACGTTTTCATGGACATCGCCGTTGACAGATCGTAAGGTCCCTATAATTCCGGCATAACGACGGCGGCTGGGTGCTTGTGTGTCTTGTGTCGTTACTACTACAAGAAACTTCTTACTTTTGGTAGGTACTTCATATATGATTATTATTATGTACCTAAACATACCTATTATTATTGTACTTTATACAACACCATATATACCCCTAATCAGCACCATATACTCCTATACATCACCATATACCCCTATACAACACCATATACACCTATATACCTCTATACAACACCATATACCCCCATATACCCCTATACATCACCATATACCCCTATACAACACCATATACCCCTATATACCCCTACACAACACCATACAACCCCATACATAACCATACACCACCTATACATCACCATACACTCTATACATCACCATATACCCCCTATACAACACCATATACCCCTATATACCCCTACACAACACCATACAACCCCATACATAACCATACACCACCTATACATCACCATACACTCTATACATCACCATATACCCCTACACAACACCATATACCCCCATATACCCCTATACAACACCATACACCCCCATACATAACCATACACCCCTACACATCACTATACATCCCTACACATCACCATACACCCCTACACATCACCATACATCCCTATACATTCCCATACACTACTATACATCACCATACATCCCTACACATAACCATACACCCCTATACATCACCATACACCCCTATACATCACCATACACCCCATACATAACCATACACCCCCATACATAACCATACACCCCTATACATCACCATACACCCCCATACATAACCATACACCCCCATACATAACCATAAATCCCTATACATCACCATACAACCCTATACATCACCATACACCCCTATACATCACCATACACCCCTATACATAACCGTACACCCCTATACATCACCATACACCCCTATACATCACGATACACCCCTATACATCACCATACATTCCTATACATTCCCATACACTACTATACATCACCATACACCCCTATACATCTTCATACATCCCTATACATCACCATACACCCCCATACAAAACCATACACCCCTATACATCACCATACACCCCTATACATCTCCATACACCTCCATACATAACCATACACCCTTATACATCACCATACACCCCTATACATCTCCATGCACCTCCATACATAACCATACACCCTTATACATCACCATACATCCCTATACATTCCCATACACTGCTATACATCACCATACAGCCCTATACATCACCATACATCCCTATACATCACCATACACCCCCATACAAAACCATACACCCTATACATCACCATACACCCCTACACATCTCCATACACCTCCATACATTACCATACACCCTTATACATCACCATACATCCCTATACATTCCCATACACTACTATACATCACCACACACCCCTACAAATCAACATACATCCCTATACATCACCATATACCCCTATACATCACCATACATCTCCATGCATAATCATACACCCCTATACATCACCATACACCTCCATACATAACCATACACCCCTATACATCCCCATACACCCCTATAAATCACCATACACCCCTATACATTCCCATACACTCTTATACATCACCATAAACCCCTATACATAACCATACACCCCTATACATCACCATACACCCCTATACATAACCGTACACCCCTATACATCACCATACACCCCTATATATCACCATACACCCCTATACATCACCATACACCCCTATACATCACCATACACCCTATACATCACCATACACCCCTATACATAACCGTACACCCCTGTACATCACCATACACCCATATACATCACCATACACCGCCCTATACATAACAATACACCCCTATACATCACCATACACCCCTATACATCACCATACACCTCTATACGCGAAGGAAGGATTAACGTATGGGTTTTGAATAACAGTATCTATTCCCCGGGGGGGTACTCCCATATATGGGCTGTATAGGTACGTGCCGCGCAGTAGGGTATGGTTTTTGAAGTTTTCGGTCCTTAAATAGGGTATCTTTTTTGACCCTTTTGTTTCTGTGTCCCTTGTGTGGTCCTTAGATAGGGTAGGTTAATTGTATTATCTAATACTGGAGTGTGAAAATGCGCGCCTAAACGAACGGGGTTTTTTTTAACTTGATGTATCCGTTTAAGTGTGAACAAAATGATTTTGCAATAGAGGTTTAATAGCCGTTAAGCGGGTAAATACACGTAACGCCTCTTCACGCCACATGTTTGTTTTTTCCTTGAATAGGGTGTCATTTTTCGGCTTTGGGCCTTAAAAAGTGTATCAGTTTTCGCTTTTTTAGTCCTTAACTAGGGTTATTGTTTGCGAAGCTTCGCGGCACACCCCTATCCGAAATTCGCGGGAGTACCCTCCACCCGGGATCTATGCTTATTCTTTGGTGTTTGCTCATTCATAACACTAATTCAAAATAAGATCATGAGGCTACAGAATCCATGTGGTATTTCAATTATCGATGCTTTTACAGCTCTTTATTGGATAATACCCGACCTGCCATGCCAAAAACGTCTTTGGGTTTTGTTTTTCTGCGACGTAAATCACAATCTGAAGAAGCGACGCGAACCTCCTGGGAAACGAAAGCCCGTGGTTTGTGATTGGTGGATTTCGATCCGTTTTGTGTATTTATGCGTTTCAAGGCTCGTTGCTTTGTTTTTGAAAAGCACCGTAAGTTTTACCTTAGTTCAGGTTTTTTTAACTTCTTTATACTGAAACGTGGCAAGTTTAGATTTCAAAGGTGAAATTGTTCCTAAAGAGCTTCCAAATCCAGAGGAAACACAGATACGGAAGGGTGAAAACGAACTGGTTAGTTCCCGCTAACATTTACATTTGCTGACAAACACAGTGGATGCTACGGTAACGGTTTGATTGACGTCGCAGAATAATTTGAATTTGGAGCATGCTCAATTTTGTCCATGATGTCGGCAGACATTCTCGACCCCAGTGCTTAGGGGTGAGGTTCCTTCTTCTTCCCGACTTATCTAGGAAGATCGAAGGAGACTCTGTTCGCAGGGTACTAATGTCGTTATTCATGTCGTTATACACGGCATTCATTGAAAACATACTGGTCTTGTTTGGTGTAGTTATAAGTAATATACACTGTATATCTAGCCGATTTTTTGAAATCCAACCTAAAGAAATTTCCAGTCAAGTGAGTGAAAAGGCGTCAAAAGGCAAGTTTCTTTATGATAAGCCCGAGAAGCTCCAAACTCACAGTAACGAAGAAATAGGTAAGGAGAAAAAAAAGAGCGAGTTTTTATAATAGTTCCTTTGTCAGGGGCGCGGCCAGCTTTTCGACTATAGTTGTAGGCCTGCGCTGACCTCACCAACACTTTGACCTCTTAAGCGTTTTAGATCACCCCAATAACGCATAGTTTATTACAAGCGGTAGAGTGATCCAACCAAAAAATTGTAAGCCCGGAGATAGTTTTTGGCCGAAAAAAAAAAGGACGCAAAAAGCTCCAATTGGCGATAGCAAGAGAGGCCTCAAAAATCCGGCTAGATATAGAAGAAGCTTTTTAGATACGTATATATTGTCAGTTAGAAATTGTTATGTTGTTTTATTTCATATTGTACCAACCTGATGAATTTTTACCGTGTTAAAATAAAGATTTGAGATTCATTTCACTCATCCATTGTTCTATATCCTCAATCCTTTGCCTTATTGTGCCTATCATTCCTGTTGAGGCCATATAATGTCCTTTTATCCTTTTATGTGCTTCTGAATTTTTTGCTCCAGAAAGCTCTATTGTCATTTCACTTTATATCATCGTATATTACTTGCCATAATTCATTTTCGTTTTTGATCAGAGACTGACCAAAACTTAAAATTCCTTCCCTGGGCGTCAATTTTTACTGGGAATTTTCATGTCTTCGCCCTGCGCGCATTATTAATGTCAAGTCTTAGACCAGGTAACTTGTTCTACTGCTATAAGTACAGGAGTCGTGCGTTGTCCGCCGCCAACCAAGTTTAGGGATTCGGAAGGGGAGGAATTACCCCAAAATGTAGGGAGGAGATTTACTTTGACCTGCCTCTCCTCTCCCTATGATCAATGATCAAATAATTTGAATTTAAAATAATGACTTTTTATCTAACTAAAAGTTCCGCTCATGATATCAGCATCACGGCTTCAAATGAATGAGGGGGGGGGGGGGGAAGGCTTAAAAGAGAGAGGGTGAGGCTTACTAATTTTCTTCCCCTAAAATTAAAAGAGGGAAGGGGGGGTTAATAGGAGATTAACGGTAGTTTCTAGACTCTCGATATATCTCTCCTTTATATACTAATTTTACCACAATAGTTTAGGTCAACCGTGGCTCTCATTCGTTGCGCCTCGATCCTATTACCACTATAAATTTCTAATAACAATTTATACTTTAGAGTATCATACTCCCCCTAGACACACCTTTGCATGTGCTGACCTAAACGTGCCCCTGGTGCGACCCTCGATCAAGGATCGCAGTTGCTAAATTAATAAGACAGGTGAAGTATTTTTTTTGTTAAGTGGAATACTACTCAGTCCTCTTTCGCAAAATGGCTTGTAAATCTTCTAAATGTCCTTGTAACAGAAAAAGTCAAGCGTGTTCAAGAAAATGTCGCTGCTTCAAATGTAAGAACAAAAATAATGCTGCCACTGAGGGAGAGAGACAATTAGGCGAAAACCGCAAACGCAAACGCGGATGTACATGTGGTAATACCTTAAACAAAGAAGATAAAGGTCGTGTAACGTGCAGAGATGGAAAAAGAAAAACAAAATTTCCATGCGTTGCTGAAGGACTCGGGTGTACCGAGTCATGCAAATGTTACAACTGTGGAAATATCTTTCAAATTGGCGGTGTTTCCGCTTCACCAGGCATAGGAAGAAAGAGAAGGAGAGCTACCATTTCAACCTACAAGAGACAACGAGGAAAAGAGTTTATGGAAAGACAGAAAGCTCCAGTGACCTCGGGACCTTGGAGACTGCTAGAAACATTGTGTCTAGTAGTTTGTAAGGAAATTCTCTTCATTAGAGAGCTTCCAAGAAATTCATCAAACTTTTCAACGCTGTACAACTTTGTTGCAGAATCGATCGGACAAGGTTAAGGAAATGTCTTTAACGATTGAACGAAAAAGTACAGCTCAAGTAGCGGCAAAAATCGCACATTTGTCAGAACATAATAATTGTTGAGCTTTTGAACAAGAAACAGAAACAGGGTTACAAATTTAACCTCGGGTCAGAGATCATGAGAGATAATGCCAGCCATCAAACTCTGCCAGTGAGGGGAGGCGTATTGAGGGAAAGGTGCACTGATTAAAAAAATGTGCATGAGTGTATAATCAGGTTTAAAAAATTTGTGAAGCCGAGAGGTTTTACAGCTGGGAATACACAATTGCGAGCTGCGAGTTGTTTTGAATGGCTTCAAATTCTCCGCTAATTTTATAGATGAACTCATTTTTGCACAAATATATTTAGATTTGTGGTTATTATGGCCTAAAAATTGAACGTAAAGGTTAGCCGTTTTTTTTATCAGACATAAAGACACTCATTTTACCAACATAAATTTCTTTGTTTTGTTTTGTTTTTAATGAATTATTAATGAATGTCTGAAGTTTATTTATGCTTTTGTTGATTATATACTGTGAAAGAGCTTGGCCTAGGAGATAACTATCAACCAATCAGACCGCCCAAAAACACCAAGCCTAAGTGGATATATACTAAATAAATTTTAGTTACCGACGATTGCAATGTATTTAGCAAATATACCCATCTGCTATTTGTGAATTAGATTTTCAGTGAAAAGCTCAACAGAGTATGGTATCTCCAGCCAGTACATATAATAATTCAATATCGTTTTTTATTGATGAACTTGAAATTTGAAGGTCATATACCAATAATGAAAATAAATAAATAGATGAATTAAATAAATAATGTTTTCTGTACTGACCTTGGAGCTAGTAGCCGAATTCCGGAGGAACTGCGGAAATCAGACGCATTTGCATTCGCTTCAGTCCATTGTTTAATCTCACCACCCCCTCCCCGCTCCACCCCCCAGTCCCATAACGGCACAAGTCGGCCGGCTTACTCTTCGAACCAAGAAACGACGAAAACGAAGCCAACGAGAACGCCCCCAAAACAATAAGAATATGCTTGGATTAGCAAAACACTACGACTTTACTTTGCCGTTGCGCGACTGCGACGTGATGTTAGATTGACCTGTTTAAGCCACTATCAGTTTGGAATGTAAGCAATTAAAGGACTTTTTGCAGACAGCTATTACCACCACGGGGGCAGCCATGCTATGCAGGCACACCACTAGTAGCGAGCTTTGACAAGAATTAATGCTATATATGCTTTGCTGAATGTAGGGCATCTAGAAATAAAATGGGACAATGACACTCATAAAAAACTATATAGGGTTGTATGGTGATGTGTAAAGACGCGTATGGGAATGTATATGGGTGTATGGGGACGTATAGGGGTGTATGGGGATGTATTGGAGTATATGGTGTTCTAAAGGGGTGTATGGTGATGTATAGGGGTGTATGGTGATCTATAGAGGTATATGGCGGTGTATATGGGTGTATGGGAATGTATGGGGTGTATGGGGATGTATAGGGATGTATGGTGTTGTATAGGGGTGTATGGTGATGTATAGGGGTGTATGGGAGTGTATAGGGGTGTATGGGGATGTATAGGAGTATATAGTGATGTATAGGGGTATATGGCGATGTATAGGGATGTGTGGTGATGTATAGGGGTGTATGGTGATGTATAGGGGTGTATGGGAATGTATAGGGATGTATGGGGATGTATAGGAGTATATAGTGTTGTATAGGGGTATATGGCGATGTATAGGGATGTGTGGTGATGTATAGGGGTGTATGGTGATGTATAGGGGTGTATGGGAATGTATAGGGATGTATGGGGATGTATAGGAGTATATAGTGTTGTATAGGGGTATATGGCGATGTATAGGGGTGTGTGGTGATGTATAGGGGTGTATGGTGATGTATAGGGGTGTATGGGGATGTATAGGAGTATATAGTGTTGTATAGGGGTGTATGGCGACGTATAGGGGTGTATGGTGATGTGTAGGGGTGTATGGTGATGTATAGGGGTGTATGGGAATGTATACGGGTGTATGGGAATGTATAGAGGTGTATGGGGATGTATAGGAGTATATAGTGTTGTATAGGGGTATATGGCGATGTATTGGGGTGTGTAGTAACTTATAGGGGTGTACGGTGATGTATAGGGGTGTATGGGGATGTATAGGAGTATATAGTGTTGTATAGGGGTATATGGGGATGTATAGGGGTGTATGGTACTGTATAGGGGTGTATGGTGATGTATTGGGGTGTATGGGAATGCACAGGGGTGTATGGCGATGTATAGGGGTGTGTGTGATGTATAGGGGTGTATGGTGATGTATACGGGTGTATGGGAATGTATAGGGGTGTATGGGGATGTATAGGAGTATATAGTGTTGTATAGGGGTATACGGTGATGTATTGGGGTGTGTGGTGATGTATAGGGGTGTATGGTTATGTATGGGGGTGTATGGTTATGTATAGGGGTGTATGGTTATGTATAGGGATGTATGGTGATGTGTATGGGTGTATGGTGATGTATAGGAGTATATGGTGTTGTATGGGGGTATATGACGATGTATAGGGGTGTATGGTGATGTATGGGGTGTATGGTGATGTATAGGAGCATATGGTGTTGTATATGGGTATACGGTGTTGTATAGGGATATATGGTGATGTATAGGGGTGTATGGTGATGTATAGGGGTGTATGGTTATGTATGGGGGTGTATGGTGATGTATAGGGATATATGGTTATGTATAGGGATGTATGGTGATGTGTATGGGTGTATGGTGATGTATAGGAGTATATGGTGTTGTATAGGGGTATATGACGATGTATACGGGTGTATAGTGATGTATGGGGATGTATAGGAGTATATGGTGTTGTATATGGGTATATGGTGTTGTATAGGGATATATGGTGATGTATAGGGGTGTATGGTGATGTATAGGGGTGTATGGTGATGTATAGGGATGTATGATGATATCTGTAGGTGTTTATAGTGTAATAATAATAATATATAGTAAGATATAATAAGTATATTAAGGTACATAATAATAATCATATATGAAGTACCTACCTTACTTTTTGCAACGTCCGCTGGTAAATTGACTGCGGGCTCAAAAATATACACTTGGAAGCGATCGCCATTTTGTACATGATGCAAAATGACGCGAAGCTTCGGGGACGATGAATTACAACGCCTTTACAAAAAAGCGGAGTTTAATAGAGAGCACAAGGAGGTTAAGAAAATCGAGAAAAGAATTAGAAGTTTAGTTGATGAAATCTCTGCCCACATAGGCCGCGAGGATCCACTTTTTAAGAACTTTGTAATCCCCAGCGGAAGTTTTTATGAAGATCTTAAAGTTGAAGGACCCGATGAATTCGATTTTATGATTTGTTTGGAGGAGCTTTCCAATCCTGGTGTTTGTGTTACGAAGGATATTACCATGAGACCGGTTCCCGATCCCGGCTACGTAGATGTTCAGATGTCCAACGAAGATTATCGTAATCGGTGGCAAAGGTATATTTCCAGGCGAGGAAATCTCAAACCTGATGTTCTCTTGAGAAGATTTAAACAACTCATCGAGGAAGCCATAGATAAGCGAAAGCGGTCTTCCACGGATGAGTTAGATGAATATGTCACTATTCAGCTCAGAAAAATCCCGATCACGATCAAGGTTACATGGCATGGCAAGGAGTACTTGAACTATGAAGTATCTGTGGATTTAACTCTCTGTATCAAAATGTCAGGATGGCCGGACACTTCAGATATAAGGGAACGAGTCAGCAGGAGTCACCCTGGATATGAAGCGTTCAGAGAGGCTGTAGCTAAGGGTTATCATCTCGTGGCGTCAACTATTGGAGAATCCGGCAAGCCTCGGCCATGTTGGCGTTTATCGTTTTCAATTCCCGAGGGAGTTATACTCAAGCACATCTGCAAGAATCCGAACCTCATTAATAGGGTGACGCTTAAGGTTCTCAAGGTGTTGCGGAAGGAAAATGAGGATTTTTTATGTCTTTTTGAAAGCCCTGGTGACGAGTTGGCATCTTTCCACATAACATGGGTGTTCCATTCGTACGTATTAAAGACAATGTTGTTAAGGGAATGGACTGATTTCCCGGAAGATTCATATTGGACCAAAAATCAACTAGGAAAACGAGTGAAGAGCATTTTGGAAAGGATTCGAAGTAGTGTGGTTCGCAAAGATATTCAAAGTTTCTGGGTTCCAGGTTATAAACTTTTTAATTTCCGAGCAAGAAAGCCAACCAACACGAAACATTGCGTGAACAACCTTGGCATTCTTTTAGATAAACTAGATCTTTCTAAGTCATGTAAGCATGTCGCGGAATTCAGTGTCCCTAAATATACCCCTAAGTCACCAATAGATATAGAAACAGTAGATCCTATGGATCCTATAGATTTTGCAGATCCTGAAGATTTTGCAGATCCTGAAGATTTTGTAGATCCTGAAGATTTTGCAGATCATGAAGATTTTGTAGATCCTTCAGATTTTGCAGATCCTGAAGATTTTGTAGATCCTTCAGATTTTGCAGATCCTTCAGATTTTGTAGATCCTGAAGATTTTGTAGATCCTTCAGATTTTGCAGATCATGAAGATTTTGTAGATCCTTCAGATTTTGCAGATCCTGAAGATTTTGTAGATCCTGAAGATTTTGCAGATCCTGAACATTTTGTAGATCCTGAAGATTTTGCAGATCCTGAACATTTTGTAGATCCTGAAGATTTTGCAGATCCTGAAGATTTTGTAGATCCTTCAGATTTTGCAGATCCTTCAGATTTTGTAGATCCTGAAGATTTTGCAGATCCTTCAGATTTTGTAGATCCTGAAGATTTTGCAGATCCTGAAGATTTTGTAGATCCTGAAGATTTTGTAGATCCTTCAGATTTTGCAGATCCTGAAGATTTTGCAGATCCTGAAGATTTTGCAGATCCTTCAGATTTTGTAGATCCTGAAGATTTTGCAGATCCTTCAGATTTTGTAGATCCTGAAGATTTTGCAGATCCTTCAGATTTTGTAGATCCTGAAGATTTTGCAGATCCTGAAGATTTTGTAGATCCTGAAGATTTTGCAGATCCTGAAGATTTTGTAGATCCTGAAGATTTTGTAGATCCTTCAGATTTTGCAGATCCTGAAGATTTTGTAGATCGTGAAGATTTTGCAGATCCTGAAGATTTTGTAGATCCTGAAGATTTTGCAGATCCTGAAGATTGTGTAGATCCTGAAGATTTTGCAGATCCTGAAGATTGTGTAGATCCTATAGATTTTGCAGATCCTGAAGATTTTGC
>NC_133207.1:535000-580000 GCF_958299795.1 Porites lutea | reverse complement strand
ATAACAAAGATTACAAACAATAAACTTAGCACCAGTAGATAGAAAAAAAAGAGAAAACAATGAAAACCAGTTATAAACCACACGGCGTCACTTGACTTTGCCTTTATGAGGGATCTTATGATAATGCATGCGGGCAGCATGAATGATGTTGTTTCTTAATGTTGTTACAGTTAACGTGAGTTCTAAGTTCCACTTTTCAAGTTAGTTAATAGGTTTAATGAAGTTAGATTTACTCGCTATAAAAGTGCAGTAGCGTTTTAAGGCTAATAAAAATACTTGTTGAAATATCAATACTTTTATTTTGCCTGAAAAACAAAAAGTTTAAAATACATTGCATACATATAAAAGAAAAAGCTAAGGCTTTAGAAAAACAAACTTTACGAAAAAAATTTTAGTTGGAAAACAGTAGAAGTTCTTATCGTTGACTAGCTCTTGTGGGCTTTCTTCACCTTTGTAATAATGAGAGGCTCTTACTTCTTACTGTAATATACAAAATGTGCGACAAAAAATCAGCGAATTGTATCCGTTGTTTTACCGCCTTTACAAGTTATCAATTGTCTTGAATCTCAAAAGGCATATAAAACGACTGTTAATCTCGAGATTCTCAAATTTTTGAAAAAAGGCTAACTTGCGGTTTCAAAATTATTCGCTCTTTTGTTTAAGTGGACCGAAATGTTAACTAAATTGCGAAACAGATCGCCTCAAATCCTTCTTTTTAACTAGCAATCGGCTATAAAGCTTTCTCCTCGATCTTTTACGCACATTTTTAAAAGGACTGATTGCAGAAACTAATATGAGGTGAAATTGCACGCATTTCAAAGGCTCGATTTCGGCGGGTCTGTGACAGTTTTTTAATACGTTACCAGAAAAAGATTAAAACGCTTTTTAACGCACTTTTCTAGCATGCCGATCACCGCAATTTGCAGCGGTGAGCCCGGCCCTACTGTGGTAATTAACTTTCTTAGTGTTCCTTATTCAGTTGCAATTTACTGGCAATTACGCTCAACGTTTAGTCCAAAACACAAGTCAAAGACAAAATACAATTAGAAACTAAGGAGACCTCGTGAAGCAATTAATTCCTCTTGTTGTGTACAAAATTACTTGGTCGTTTAATTTTGGGGATTTAGTTCTTTATGCGAGAATCGTGAAATAAATTTCCCCGTTTTGATAACAATGCAAACGCTCATTAAATAACTCCTTTGCTCGGCTTAATTCAAAATAATTTCCCTGTAATAAACAACACCTTGCTCGTAGAGCAATTAACATAGCTTTTTCTTTGGAAATCGTTCACTGTCCAATCTGGACAAATTCTTACTTTTGAGTCACGTGGGATGGACTACGTCCCAATGTCCCGAGTACAATAGAGAGGAGAAGTGTGACGTCATGTTACCATGGTAGCAAAACTTTTGGATCACAACAAAAGGGAGCGACGGAGAACGGCAAAAAAAGCAATAAGATTATATTAGTAAAAAAACAACTTTGCACGTGTACTACGCTTTTTTGCACATTTTTTAGCCATCCTTGCATGACTACGACATGAAACTTCCTATTTTCACGCGCCCGCTCTACGGAGTAAGTGAACAAAACACAAACAGTTTCTTTTTTCTTTTTCTAACTTCAGAAAATACGGTGGCCCACAACTGTCACATCAAATACAAATTGCTCCCATCAAAAACAAATTGCTCACATCAAAAACAAATTGCTCACATCAAATACAAATTACTCACATCAAATACAAAATCCTGACATCAAATACAAATTGCTCACATCAAATACAAATTACTCACATCAAATACAAAATCCTGACATCAAATACAAATTGCTCACATCAAATACAAATTACTCACATCAAATACAAATTGCTCACATCAAATACAAAATCCTGACATCAAATACAAATTGCTCACATCAAATACAAATTACTCACATCAAATACAAAATCCTGACATCAAATACAAATTGCTCACATCAAATACAAATTACTCACATCAAATACAAAATCCTGACATCAAATACAAATTGCTCACATCAAATACAAATTACTCACATCAAATACAAATTGCTCACATCAAATACAAATTGCTCACATCAAATACAAATTACTCACATCAAATACAAAATCCTGACATCAAATACAAATTGCTCACATCAAAAACAAGATTAAACGGTCAGCGGTCGGAGAACGAAAACTATGTCCAGTTTTCACTCGGCCTTGACCCGACCGCCATTTTCTTCCTGCACATGGTATTCTCGTCGGGATGTTTTGCAGCAACTGCGGAAGAAATGTCGACAATTGCAACTTTTGTAGCAACTGCGGGAAAGGTAAGTTAAAGCTGTAAACTAGTGGCGAACGACCAATTAAGGTCTACGAAGAGTTGACTTTGTAACTCAAATCAGAGGCTCGCTCATTACACTTACCAAACCCCAGACCTTTAATAGTACACGTTTTATTTCGTCTCTCGCCTGCAGGCATCACACCTGATTCGTGACCGTGAGTTACTGTAGCCTATCTTCCCCATTTTATATAAGATTAAAGTGTGACTGGTCAGGTCATATTCGGCAGGAAATCTTCCAACTCCCAGGATGAAAATCTTAAGCACTTGACACTGAAAAACACGTGTCGGGTTGGCTGGTATGGAAGTATAGAGATCCTTGACTGGGCAATTCTATTTAATATGCACACCCACTCGCCCCCCTTTTGAGGGACCGGGATTTTGGGGGCGGAGGGAGGGGTTTTTGACAGTTGATTTCTGAAGGGCCAGCGAAGTCTGTGCCTTTTATCTCTTGAAAACAACTGCAGTTTTTGTGAGGGGAAAATGGGTCGGCACTTTCATATTTCTTTTCTGTAGAGGTAAGATGAAAAATTACCTGAATGGGTAAAATAAAAGTGCCTCATTAGGAGGGGGGAGGGTGCAGATATTAAGTGAAATGGCCCAATCCGGTGGGTGCTGGCTATGACTTGGCTTCAAGGAAATCTGGACAGAGCAGCTTGAAGATAGCTTTGCTGTCAAAGTCTGAACAGTTAAGATATGATCTTTGGACTAATTACTAAAGAAAACCTGTTGTTTGAAGGTACAGGGGCGCATGAGTGAACTTATTAATGGTCCTTGCTCAGCATAGAATAGAATTATAGAATTATAAAAATAGAATTGCCCAGTCAAGGATCTCTATACTTCCATACCAGCCAACCCGACACGTGTTTTTCAGTGTCAAGTGCTTAAGATTTTCATCCTGGGAGTTGGAAGATTTCCTGCCGAATATGACCTGACCAGTCACACTTTAATCTTATATAAAATGGGGAAGATAGGCTACAGTAACTCACGGTCACGAATCAGGTGTGATGCCTGCAGGCGAGAGACGAAATAAAACGTGTACTATTAAAGGTCTGGGGTTTGGTAAGTGTAATGAGCGAGCCTCTGATTTGAGTTACAAAGTCAACTCTTCGTAGACCTTAATTGGTCGTTCGCCACTAGTTTACAGCTTTAACTTACCTTTCCCGCAGTTGCTACAAAAGTTGCAATTGTCGACATTTCTTCCGCAGTTGCTGCAAAACATCCCGACGAGAATACCATGTGCAGGAAGAAAATGGCGGTCGGGTCAAGGCCGAGTGAAAACTGGACATAGTTTTCGTTCTCCGACCGCTGACCGTTTAATCTTGTTTTTGATGTGAGCAATTTGTATTTGATGTCAGGATTTTGTATTTGATGTGAGTAATTTGTATTTGATGTGAGCAATTTGTATTTGATGTGAGCAATTTGTATTTGATGTGAGTAATTTGTATTTGATGTGAGCAATTTGTATTTGATGTCAGGATTTTGTATTTGATGTGAGTAATTTGTATTTGATGTGAGCAATTTGTATTTGATGTCAGGATTTTGTATTTGATGTGAGTAATTTGTATTTGATGTGAGCAATTTGTATTTGATGTCAGGATTTTGTATTTGATGTGAGCAATTTGTATTTGATGTGAGTAATTTGTATTTGACAGTTGTGGGCCACCGTACTGAAACGGTTCTTTCGAATTCAATCCAGAAGATTTCGCCAACATTTGTCAAATTAAATGAAATTGAATAAGATCGAAGAAGTTTGAAACAGTGCGAATTTATTTTTTAGTGAATTTTCGGTTATGGTTGTCATCCAAACATTTTGCTACCATGACAACGTGACGTAACGACTTCCCCTGTCTACGCAGTCTGTGTAGAAAAACTCTCTAAAATAGGCCACTTCCGAGTTCCAAAAACCCTCACTTTCAAAATGAGGCTAGGTGCACAACCTTTCCCGTGAAAATGAGTTTTATTTGCATGAGAATGAAAAATGGTTTCCGTAGCAAAGGCTGAGGACCTATCCTCGTTTTGAAACAGAGGCCCGGGGGAACTCGGAAATGGCCTATTGAAGACAGAAAATAAAACGTTTCCTTAAAATTAAAACTAGAGAAAGATTGCTTGCCCTTTTCCCTAATCATCCTCTTATGTACTCTATGTTTGGACAGTTTGAATTTAGTGTAATTTATTAGAGAAAATGATGAACAGTAGGAGGTAGTGCTGGAGCCACAAACAAATGAAATAATTCGTCACAAATGTAACAAACGAGGAATTCGTTACAGAAGTTCGTTATATCGAAATTATTTTTGTTTTTTCGTTATACAGAAGTTTGTTACATTGAAATTACTTTTGTTTTTTTTCGTTTTTCTTATATACTTTTTGTTAGCCCACTCCACCGTGTACATGCAGTTCAAAATCCATGCAGTCCATTATCGTTTTTCAGGTGCCCACCACATGTAAGCGTGACAGTTTCTTGTTCAAATTATTTATTTAGACCCAGTTTCACTGTTACGTGGCTGTTGCATGTGTTAAGATGTTGAAGAAAGCGTCTGTAATGTTTCTTGTGGTGTTCGTTCTGGTTTCAACGATAATTCTCGTCTTTATTATTGTTTTTAATCATACAAACTTTACTTACCACCCTAAAAAGGCAGCTGAAAAAAATCAGACAAGATTATTCTCTTTGAATATTTCAGTCTCTTCTCAGAACTCTCTACAGGTAACCGAACGCATTTTATTGTTATGGTTTCTTTAGTTTAATTTATGTACTATTGTTTTGGGCCAAACCTTTTTTGACCTATTTTATTAATTTGCGTGTGTTTCTTTTTGTTCTACCTTCGTGGTGTTCTAATGCCGGCTAATGCCCATAGAAGGAAAAATCTGATCTTCGTCCTCGAACGGTGTTGATTTACACTGCGTTTTTCAGTTCAATTCCTTGGAAAGGCTTGGAAGATTCACAAAAATTCACTTTGTCTAACGGGAAGCCCTGCCGTGTTCGAAACTGTATTTTGAGTTACAATAAGGAAGATTTCAAATCCAGCGACGTTGTGATATTTCACGGTTACAAAAGCGACCTTACGGATGAGACCACTCTTCGCGAACTGCATAACCGCAGACCTTCGAATCAAACTTGGGGCTTTTTTGCTCTTGAAAGCCCGTTGAATAGCATTGAAACCAGTCAGCTGAAAGGGTTATTCAACTGGACGTTGACCTATCGAACTGATTCTGATGTTTACGTGCCGTACGGTTTCTTCACCGAACTTGAGTCTGTTGGTGAAAACGCTTCCATTCAAGACTATTCCTTTGGGAAGGACAAGTTAGTTGTGTGGACAGTCAGTAACTGCCGTGGCAAACGTTTCTCGTATGTTGAGAAACTGAAACAATTTTTAAAGGTGGATATTTTCGGTGGTTGCAGCGGTCAAAGTTGCCATCATGACGATGAAAATTGCATCAAACTTCTTAAGACGTACAAATTCCAGCTTGCTTTTGAAAACACTGAATGCCTTGATTACGTGACAGAGAAGTATTGGCTTTCTCCCTTAGACAATGGTATTGTTCCTATTGTAATGGGTGGTGCGGACTACGGGAAAATAGCTATTCCAGGGTCTTATATTGATGTGAGGGATTTTTCATCCGTCAAGGAACTTGCTGATTACTTGCTATACCTGGACAAGAATAACACTGCCTACAATGAGTACTTAAGCTGGAGAACAAAGTATAAACGGAATGACTGTTTGCAGAAGGGTGATATGACTTGCCTGGGCCACTGGACCTGTGACCTGTGTGCCCTGGCAAACAATGCATCTACCCCATACAAAGTTTACGAAAACCTGGAAGACTTTTGGTCAGTGAAGCAGTGTAACCGGTTCTCTGAACAATTTGATAAAATCATTGGCTAATGTTCATTTTAGTCTAATGGATATACAGTCAACTTTCTCAAAGATGGACACCTTTAAGGCTGACACCAAGTGTCCGTCTTAAGGAGATGTCCGTCTTATAAAGAGTCAAATTAAAGGAGTAAAGAAAGGCAGAAACCAACTCTAGGTGTAAGCCTTATCCCCAGTTTCCACGGTCTCCGCTAGGAACGCCTGGGACCATGAATCCCCTTTTGACGTGCACACACGAAAAAAAGAAAAAGAAACGCTTGCATCTCAATAATAAAGCAAGCTCAACTAAAAATGTAGCTATTTTATTTGACAGGGTGGTATTGTTAAGACAGTGTCACATTAAGAATTAAGATATGGAAGCCTCCCTGAGGTTTCACAGTACAGTTGTTGATGGTGGTGATAGTTGTAGTGGGTTGGTACACCTTTTTAATTGGCTCTAACACTTTTGGCCACCTTTACGCGTCACCTTGATATTACAAAAAAACTGCCCACCAACCCCTCCCTCAGCCATCATTTTGCCCTCAGAAGAAAGTCCTAACATGGGGTTAGGGGCTATCCCAGAAGAGACTGTTTACAGTTCCCCTTTTTTTGTAACTGAGCTTGTCGAAATCAAGATCAAACTTTCCATATTTCGGTAATTTAATCGTTCCATTGTCCTCCTGTTTTTCTGATGTTTTCTCTATATTCCTGTTCACGGTCTCGTCGTTGTCCTAGTTATCCACTTCGTACTAATCAACCGATGCAACGTTTTATTCTATTGAGTGTCTCATTTCCGCTCAATTGTCTGTAGTTGTTCACTTTGTATTTCTCCAGCATTGTTACCATGGAGCTGAACACGTGATTTGGGTAATGAACCACATCCAGCGTGCCACCTGGGTATGAGTCAGTCATGGGATATATGTCTATGACGTCAAAACCGGCTTCACACATGGCTGACATCGCATAGCTACTGAACACTGCAACTCGCTGATGAAAACAAAATATTTTAAAATCAATAAAAAGCACGGCTACGAACCCTTTTTTCTGGTCCTTTTTATGTGTACCAGCAAGAGCCATAATATCTCATTATGTCTCTTGGTACCAGCTAAAGTAACAGTGTTGAATAACTGCTCAAAGGTTTTTTTCTTCTATGCCAGTTTCAGTACTTTTTCGATAGTCTCTTTTGCATTTTCCCGTTCCAGTTTCCTGTTTAATACATATTAATTGTTCATCAATTATCGACAGTTTACAAAAAAACCGAGTAACAGAGCGGTCACATCTGTACCAATTTAATTTCTCAGTCGGTCGCGTTGAGATGATTGGGACAGCACCGGGATCCTGACAGCGCCCGCATACGGTGTTCACAACCAATTTCAACTGGTTGTGACTTAAAGTGTAAACAGGATTTACTTCCTTCCGCAAACTAGACTAATGGGTAGTCTAGATAAAGACATATTCTGGGGTGGAGCCAACCTCGTCCCCAGAGCTTTTCCATTTTTTAAGGGAAAAGCCCTTGGGACGAGGTTGGGGTGGAGCAAAGTGGGAGTGTTAGGGTTGTGTTTGCCTCCTGATGAAGAGGTGTTATTTTTTCGCGTTTTTTAGGCGAATGAGGGCAAGCGCGAGATCCGCGTGGGCAGGCGTGAAGTACCAGACAGGCGCAACGAAGAATGGGGCGAAAATGAAAACGCGTGTCTGGCGCACCACACCTAGCCACGGCGTCCCTCTCGCCTGAAATGCGCCAAAAATAACGCCTGCTTCATGTACCTGAGTGGTGAAGAATCGCCAGTGGGTTATGTTGAGTTCTTGAGCCTTTTCTTTGTGTATAGCAGACGATGTCTTCCAGATAATTTTGGCCTTGTACTTAGGAACTACGTTTCCTTGCGAATCAACTCTTGTCTCCTTTAGTTTGTTTATCAAGTCGCCAATTAGCTTCTGGTAAGTTGTAAAGTTCACCCCAATAGGATAATGAATTCCAAGGTTCAGTAGAAGAACACTGCTTTCTCGCTGCTGCATCAGAGGGTGACGAAGAACGGCAAGGATTGTCTCGATAACTCTTTCAGGGTTGAAGTCAAGATCGTCGTTCAGTTCCTTATCCACTGCCTCATTTACAATGGGATAAATCCAGTTGTAGCTTGATATACACCCCGTGTAGAGCTTTGTGCATAACATCCGAGTCTGAACTGAACTCACCAGACGAAGGGCCAACGAGTCGCCGTAGACCCAAAATGTTCCGTTCTGCTTGTATAGTAGCGGTAACGCCCAGTCGTAGGACTCTGTTGTAATGCATGCAGAGAAAGAAATTCGTTTAACAGGGCACCCACATATATTGTTTTTGTTGTTGTTGTTTTATTTCAGAGGTGCCAAACGGGCGGTGATAACAATCGGTCTGGCGTAGTACTAAAGGTTTTTGAGTAAAATTTGCCCCTCACAAACCTAGCCCGTGTATGCAGACCCCTCCCATCAGAAAAAAATCGGGAAAGGGCCCGAAAGATTGATCAAACAACCAGGGTTTAACCCCCCGCTCTATTTAAGAAACACAGTGGTTTCTTCACGTCCCATGTAAGTTGATACAGGATGATGAAGGAGATAAAAGGCCAGGAAGCTAACGGCTCACTTTCCCTACCCCATTAGCATATAACTTATGCAGGCCCTTCACCGCTCTTGTGTTTGAAGGTCATACATCTACAGAACAAGACTGCATGTGAGTAGTTGTAAGCCCTGATCGATGGGAGACGCACGCCCTCATCGCATGTCCCCGATATCCATGGAAAAGGGTTTGATGCCCGAAGAAACAACATGATCTGAAATACCTAGCCTCCACTGAAAACAAGTCTAGGGTCAGAAGCAAACATAAAAAGTAAGACGAAAGTGGATATATATACCGCTGTTGATCGCGACAATCGAGACAACACGAACTAAGAGTTCAGGTTGTCACTCTTACTTAACTGACCACAGTATCTTGTTATTCAGATACTTGTCGGCGTCGAGGCGAACCGATGGCACCGGAATAGTAAAGACCCGTTTGACGAAGCTGCCGAGGCCCGTCCGCTAAATCGTAAATTCGACGCACTGAAACCTGCCGTATTTTTCGCCTCTAAACTGGGTATGGAAGACATAATATGTTGACTGACCTTGAAGGTAAGGCTTCCATTGGTTGCTTTGCCATTGTCCAAATCCATCCCATAGGTGATTGCAGGTATTGGAACAGGAACCTAAATCCTCGTGAAGTGATTCTGGCAAAGTAAAGTTTGAAAAGTAAATGGTAATAATACGAAAAACAAACAGCAGGATATAAAACATACCGTTTGAGATACAGTTTTTAAAAAATGTGGCTAGTACTTTGAAACGACTTCTTTTGAATCTTTTTACAATGTAAATTGACTCAACAACTCTGTTGATAAAACCGAATTTTTGTTTGTGAAAATCAGTATCGGTGTCATGCTACTGTCCTTTAATATATGCTTCTTTTTCACTTTGATATGTAAAATGGGTCTTCCTCAACTAGCAATCCGAAATATGGAAAATTTTATAATTTTAATGTGGTGTCATTTTCTGGCTTATCGCAGCCAAAAAGCTCTCAATTTGGCCTTACTTCCGTCAAATGAGTACACTGATTTTTGGTAAGGATTTTTAGATATCCAGCGAGGCATATGAACATTTATTTCTCAGTACTTTTTGAGACAAGAAATAGATGCATTTCTCATTGATTTTGCTCAATATGGGCTAGTTATGATATTTTTAGTGTCTGGGAAAGTTCTGCTTGAAAACTCTCGTTATTCCATCCTTTGATTACCTACCTATAAACGTCGTGTTCAACTGCGCCTTGGGTATTGTAATGGTTAAACGGTTCCCATTTCTAAAGGGCTCATTCAAATAGTCATCAAGTGTACCTAGGAGGCCATCTCTTTGATACTTCCCTTGCGCATTGCCTTGGATGAACCAATCCGGAGGTGGATCCTTAAATCCATCACAAAGGCTATAATCAAGAAAGATCAGCACCTGGTAGATACCAGGCTCCGTGAGGAGAAACAGAGCTTCATACGTCCCGTTTTGATGATCAAATACAGTGGCTGCGACACTTGAAGGACCTCGTAAATACACCCTCCACGTGTCGCCGCCAATCAGCTTTGTTTGATTATTAATTGTCTTAGATTGAATGAAAATTTTACTAAACTCCCCTGCTGGCTTAATTTCTTGATAGACAATCTCGCTTGCAGCGGCACTACTTCTGTTGGTCTTCCCCCACTGATTTTTCACCAGTCCCCAAGGCAAGTTATCAATACACGGTCGAATCATACTCCGCCAATCTACGCGTGCGCGACGTTGGCGAAACCACTCGCTACGGAAGTCTTGATATCGATGCAAAATGGTCGACGACGAAATAGAAGTTCTTTGAAGATCTGAAATACTATGAAGTAAACTTAAGTTCATGCTATTATTCACTTGGTTCGGGGCTATTAAAGAACTATATGTTTTCCCTTTTGTTGAAGTTTCCTCCACCAAAATGTCATCTTGGCTACCGTCAAATTTTTTCTCTTGTAAACCTATTAATGAGTTGGGAATAAATTCATCGCCTTTCTCTGAAGAATCACCCAGTTTTGTTACAAAATCATTCTTTGTCTTGTGCCAGCTTGGCTCATGGAACGTTCCTGGTGTTGTCCTGATTTTATGGTAGTATAATTTTTCAAATAATTCATTTGGCGACACCGTAAGTTTAACAGAAGGGAAGCTCTTCAGTGGCCTTAAAACGTTCTCGTGAATAAAAGCTGCGGGCATTGGAGTTCCATAATCATGGTCATTCGTCAAGTAATAGCGAAAGAAAAGGTACACAGCCACACAGGTGGCGAGATAGAATAACAAAAACCGCATCAGCCTGGGAAAGGCCCGTTTGTTCCTCATGGCAACGTTTTGTGTGTCCGCTCGTAGATTCCTTACTGAGAATGTTCCCATGGACAAAATGTGCTCTTCATGCTTTTCTAAGTCATTACCAGTTGATCATTTCACAGGATAGAAGGTCACGCGACGACATGAAACTACGAATAGAATCAAAATTCCTGAGAATTTCCTGAGAGTTGTTGCGCAAGGTTTGAAACCGGTCAAACGTTTAGCTACGTGCAAACGGACGCAACAACTCCCAGCAGAGTATTAGTATCCTTACCTACTCAGTAAGGATAAGTTGTAGATGTAGATCCTCACTTGCATCCACACGTACGCTTTTTACGAGGCTAGTCTCCGGGGGCTACATTTATACTTAGTTTGCTTAATTCTCCGGTAATTGCGACATTGAATTCAAGACTTGTTGTGATTTGTCAAAGTAATTTGGTTTTAGAAGTTAGAAAAAATATGATGCTGTTAAGTTTATTTTTCTTAATATTTTTCACAGTAAAATTCAGAGCATGATAGGTCTTTTGGTTTTTTAACAATGATCAGATTCGTGCTCGACCCTTTTTGCCACATTTTTGTTTTCCAAACAGGACAAATAGTTCATCTGGAATTCACAGGCTACATGCGGCACAAGAAGCGAAGGGGTTGGGAAAAATCATAGTAGAGATCATGACTCACCACTCACCGTCTCTTCATTTGCAAATTGAACACATAATACTTTCTAAACCCTTGCGTTTCCTCGCCACACGTGTATAGATATGTTTTGTATTCTTTTGAACAAAAGATCAGTAAATAAATGTTCTTACTGCGCAGGGTCGGACCGTGATTTGCACACCGTGTATTCCCGTGGGTCACCTGCTGGAAGGCCGCTGCAACCGGTGATACCTGCTTAGCGCGGTTGGATTTTAAAGTATTGTTCACTAAAACCAGAATTAGCGTTTACGGATCGAGTAGTCATCGACTAATCTTGCAATGTTTTCGAGAGGTATACCGTAAATTTCTATTCGAACTTAGTGCGCTGTGCTTACATCTGGATCTTTCTTACTGAACTTTCTATGACGCAAAATTTGTTTTGTGACTTCCTTGGCCATATTGTTAACATTTCAACAAGACATTTCATCTTTGAATTAATATCAGTATAATTGTTTTGAAAGCTGATTTTCATTTATTTACAGCTTTGCTCAGCGAGAAGTACTATACAGTTACAAAGTCCAGTATACTTTAAAGCCCAGTGCAAAAGGACGCAACATTGTCGACCAACAACTCCCAGCATTGTTAGGAACTGAACGTTGCGTCCGTTTGCACGGGGCTTAAAACCATAACTCGTGTTTGTTACAGTTGTTCATCATGAGCGTTCACGTGCACAACGTAGGTCACCGTTTTTACTCTCTCCAACGTCTCCTCAGGCCACGTTTTGACAAGGTAGTGCATTAAGTCGTAATCATGACCTGTCCTTATGTCGGATAGCAAGGTCTTTCAAATATCTCCCAAACGGTTCAAATAATGGTTTCATTATTCTGAGGTTTTCTTGATATAAATTGCAGAGATCCAGCTCTCTGAGCTTCCTTTGAGCCAAGGCAGCTCGTTCCGTGTCGTTTGCGTCCATCAGAAGGTAGCATTTCCACAACAGGTACCAACGAACGACGATCTCTGGACAGTAAAATGCGTGTCCTTTGAAGGGAAATTCTCTGATGAATGGGTCAGCAGAACTTTTATCGAAAGGAGAAAATACTGGAATACTTTGCGCACTATTGTCAGTTTCATCCGTCAAAGGGTCACTTTTTAAAACTCTTACTGCAGCTTCAAAGTTTCCATGCAAGTAAAAATGAAGAGCTACATTGACAGAGCCCTGAAAGTCCTTTCGATGAAATAGATCTTGCTGCAGTTGGATTAACTCCTTTCGGTAGAAAAAGCGCCATTGTGAGACGGATGTAACCTCATGGAAATAGGCCCTCAAGCACCTCAGGTTTGCAAAGCAAACACTGTCAGCAATGAACTGCTCCTCTGCCGTTTGTTGTCTTTTGCGAGAGTCGTGCAGAAATGTTCTCACAGCCTTGAGGATGAATTCCCTTCGCTGAGGGTATTGCTCTGACGCACACCAGGCACGAGCCAATTCTCTATACACTTTTAAGCAGTAATAAATCCGAAAACTTCTCTCGCAAGACCGTTGCAAGTCTGATAAGGCCCGCGACCACCTCTCCAAAAACTCCGCCAATATGTTCTCATCACACATTTTGCACAATGTTGATGAGGAATTAAATGAATGCCAAGTGATTTGGCGAAGTCCACTCAAATAGCACCAAATTCCTTCATCTAGCCAGAGATGAACGTACAAGTTCTGACTGATGTCCCTACAGGTCTGTGATCCCTTGAGCAGTTTATCCTGAGAAATATCTATGAATAGGTTGTTCTCAGGTATGAAATAATGAGAACAAAAACCGTCCAGACAACATCGCTCCAAATTTTTAAAAAACATCTGCAACGAAAGGACAAGATGATGACCAACCCAGTGGGCTGGGTTCGTCTGTTCGATCAGCCAAAACATTACGTTTAAGCCACAATAACTTGGAATGTCCAGGTGTTTAAGATTTGTCTTCATCAGCGTTTTAGCGTACCTGTAGCAGATCCTTTGGGCTTCATTCCAGGAATTGACAAGCAACAGCTCAGGGACGGAAAACGAAAGCCTCCACATAAACGTTTTTCTTCTCTGGTATGAGGATGGGTGCTCCATTTTTCTGGGCTTGGGGACAAGGTCGACTCCGTAGTCTAACATCTTTTTGACAACATCGTCCCTAGGGAAGCCAAACTTTCTTTCCCTTTTAAGCCAACTAGATGCCTCTTCTGGCCAAGAGGGACAGTGAAGAGCGAACACATTATCCAGGGGCCCAAGGTTCACGTAATTAGGCAATGTGGAAATGTTCCAGCGTACAGTTGAAGCTGGACCAGACTGTTGAAAGGTCACCCAACCGCCGAACCGAAAATAGTTGAAACGAGAATGAAGCTCGGTAAAGACTTCGGATGACAGAAAAAATTCACACGACCCCTCTTGTAGATTTTGCAACCCCGATTCATCTAAGATTTTGTCAACCTCTCCTGGAGATGGGAAACCAAAGTTGTCCGCTTGCACGTTTAAAACAATCCTGTGATATGACTGTATAAAAACTGACTTGGGGACGTTAACCCTCAGATATACATGACCTGGCTGATCAGAACTTTTAATGGTTAAATGGTCTGTAGTACTTGCTTTCTGAGTGGTGTTTACCCTTATGGATTTGTAGATGTACATCATGTCATTGTCGGATCCGGACATCCCCAAGGATTGCAGTCCAGCCCGAAAGCTACCTGTGTAACGTACTTCAACTTCGCCCATTCCAAACACTTCACCAATAAACTTCTCCTCGAAAGGGATGTAAGGAGACAAAAATCTTTTTCTTTCCTGCCAAAACGTGTCTTGCCACTTACCAACGTTAAACAGAAACAGTGAAAGGGGAGTGGCTGGAATGTCCTTGCCGTAAATATAGCTGCAGAGAAAAAAAATAGTAATTCAGGTATACTTGACAAAAATGAATGAACCGTACCGATAAACGCACGCAAGAAAATAAATACCTCTGGCACCCAATGCTTTCCTGGTATATTTCATTCTTGTCCCCACAGTTTTGGTCACGTGGTCTATATTTTGGCTTATCATCTACGGGAGGTGGGGGTAGCATATCCTACATGGTAAGGTGGCCTTAATCCCCCGGGGGGGGGGGCACTGCGATATATGGGCTATATATGTATGTGCCGCTGTGAAGGGTATGGTTTTCAAGCAGTTTACTCTAGGATAGGATATATAAATCAGAGAGTTTGGATCTAGATTAGGGTATCATTTTTCAGGAAACTGATCAGTTGGTTGAAGATTTTATCTAGACTAGGGAAACAGCAACTCTAGGATTGGGGGGATTTGGGGAGTTTACTCTAGTGTAGAGTAGCAAAATTCATCTGAACTAGCTCTGGTATAGGTTAAGGGTTCCAGGTTCCCAGCGGCACATCTCCACTCAGAAATTCGCAAAGAACCCCCCCCCCCCCCCCCCGCCCGGGCGTTAATCGTGAGGGTTAGACCCAACAAGTGAACAAGCTACTCTTCGATTTCTTTCCTGATCGTGTTCGTCTTGTGGCAACTGTCCTTACGCTAGAAAAACATTTTTGTCGTCTGTAAACAGGCAGACTGAGCTAACTTCCGGGTCTTGAGACCACATTGAACGGGAAGCAAACTTGAAGAAAATTTCGAGATTTCAAGCGGCTAAATACTTTAATGAAAACAACGTCGAAAATTCAGTTTATTCCCCCATGTCTACAGCGTACCGTACAAGAGTTTAACCCAGTCAAGGCATCAAAAAGCATTGGAAGTCCTTTTTCACCCGTTCATCTGGCAGGATGTTATCATCAGAACCGCTTTTACCATCCGCGCTCACAGAGTTGAAAACCTGGGCTGATATATCTTACCTTCGTGTGAGGGGCACATTATGTTGAGGTACAGCGAAATCCAGATGAACAAACTAGAGCTTTAACTCTTACGGCCAGTACTGCAGTTATGGATTAGGCCGCTGAGAAAAGGTTTGAGTAGCGGGGAAGTGAGTACTCACCTCCACAAGGGCAAACCAAACCTTCTGCTCAAAAAATAACAAATCTTTCTCCATGCTATCAAAAGCTGAAGCCATATGTTCTTGTACATGAGGGTGATATTTCGTTTGGTTGAAAATCGGAAGAATACTAACATGAAAATGGACCTCAGCCACGCCGACATGTTGAAAGGAGCCCAGCAGTGCGGAAGTGCGCGATGTCGCATAATACGCCTGGCTTTACACTTCAGTTAATTAAATGAAGGTGAAAGTGAAAGTGCTCTGTTGTTTAGTTTGAAATGTGCTTGGTTTCTAACCCGGGTTTCTAAGATAATTTTTGTCATGGTGCCGTAGAAGATCGTAACTTATTTGAAAAACGTTTATATCGACCAAATTGTGAAAAATTAAAACACTTTCGAGCCAGCTTTCACTGAACTTTTTGTAGGTATCAGATTTTAGAAAGCCCACAGTCTAGTCATAGGAAATTTTTTTCAGTGTTCTATCCGGTACTTAGTAATTATTTATTGGGGGTGGGGTGGGAAGGAACTGAGAGCAAGAATAGCAGTAGCCTGTGATCATGCCCTCTCCTTTTATCTCTGTAATCTGTTTTCGGGAGGAACTATTTTTTCACTCTTGAGTCAAAGAAGTAAAAAAGCAAACAAAAGAAATAACGCCTGATCTCAGGTTAGAATAGCAGAAAGTAGTGACCCCATTGGCCACTGGCTGAGAGTTCTGGCAACGAGGGAAAATTGCACTTTCCATTTCTTGGCCACCAGACCAGAAGTGCTTCATTATTACGAAATTACAAAAAAAAAAAAAAACGTTTCTGATAGTCTTGCATTAACTGAAACGGCCTTTCCCATTCAGTAGCGAGAAAACAATCCTCCAGTAGATTTTCAAGTATGAGTGTAGCCACGTACAGGGCCATTAAATCTACAGTTCAACAAAACTGAAGAGTTACCTCACAGATTTATTCCTGTTACACAACACATGTAGGGAAAATACGTAAAAGAATAAATTTCTTTTTCTCGCAGACAGATGTACCATGAAATGTTTTCAGTGTTCTTGATTTCAGAGAATCATCAGGGTCGGCCAGGGTCTTTGGGTATACGGTATACAGGGGCTTTTTAAATCGGGTATACGGTATATTGCAGCTTAAATACGGGTATTCGGTATATCACTTTCTTTGAATTTCAGGTATAAAGTATACGTGGGTATAATTTTGGGTATATTTGGATGAATTTTGGGTAATTTGACAAATTTTTTTCGGGTATACTGGTATACCACTACCCCCCCTGGCCGACCCTGAATAATGAAATAACGTATTCATTTTTTAGTCGGAGAGATGTGTAATTATTAATGGAACCAGTTCATTAACTGTACCTGTACTACCTGTACCTACAACAGTATACAGCAAGTGTTGACCTTAATAAGCTTGGCACACACCAGGCAACATATTGCAGTTGTAGCTATATTATTCCTCTGTGGCATGTTTCAAGGACAAAATGAATCAAAATCAATTGTCTCTGGACATGTAAGGTGGAGTACAAGCCCCTGTTCTGAAAAATGAGCCCTGCTCTCCTCCCCAGGCCTAGTAATGAATTAGAAAGACCAAACTTTAGAGAGTGTTAGAAACTGACCCTAAAGAATGGTACAGTGTAGCATAGAAAAAGTCTAGTGTGTGCTAAGCCTTTAAAAACTGTCAAAATTACATTCTGCGAATGAACAATATTTCCTCAAGTTAGCAATAATATTTCCTCAAGTTATTACAGTTTCCACAAGACGTTTATGCTGGATGCATGCTGCATATGCATGGATTTAAACTATTAAAGCTGCATTCTTACATTCACTAAAACAGAACAAACATTAAACAAACAAAACTTGAATACACATCATTATCCAAAGCATCATCTTGGTAATTTTCTTTTCTGGAATAAATTAGACAGATGCACAGTACACATTCAAGATTATTACTAGTAGAAATGGAAAGTCCTGCTAAAAATGCTTGTTTAATTTAAAATTGGTGAAAGTCTGTCGGTGTGAAAGTGCTTTTTCTTTTTTTTTTTTTCAAACAAAGCTTGTTTGATCGTAGAAATCCTTGCTGTTCAGCTGGCAGTAAGGTTTGTTGTTCTTTGATCACTGTGTTTTATCACAGCTCCTTTATATTATACCTAACTTATAATATTTATTTACACCACACAGGGTTACTTACTGCTAAAGGTACATAGTAAGTTACAAACTTTCATTATACTCTGTTCTCTAGTCAATAACAAGATCAACCATTTCTACTTCTTGAAACTGTGCTTTCAACTCATATACCCAGTCTTCATCTTCTGTATCCTGAAAAGGAACCAAATAAGATATCTTGAGTTTGACGCAAAGCTGTAAATCATTCCAGAAACAAAAAAAGGGGGGCTGAACTTGACCAAACAAACTCTCATTACCTGGAGATGTTTGCCTAGAGGGGACAGCAATTCAGTAATTAAGGAAAATGATTTCCAGAAATTTGCTTGATGACCCCAACAATATTTAGGAAGAAAATTTGGCTGCTTAATACTTGGTTTCCTAAAGGTTTGTAGATTTTTCACCACCAGCTATTTTGCATGTTAGAAATGAGACTGTAAACTCTGGGAAACCAGATGGGAGCAAAACTGCTGGTATTGGTGAAAACTTTTTGATAACATAACAAGTGGAGAAACAGTGGCATAATGGCTAGAGAAGTCCAGGTTCAAGCTGTAGCCAAGGTACTACATGTATGTTGTGCTCTTAGGCAAGACACTTCACTCTCACAATTCCTTCTTCCACCCAGGTGTATACTGGTGAATCAGATTCTGGGGGGTAATGCTGTGATGGACTAGCATTCCATCCAGGGGAAAGAAGTCATATCCCTAGTTGCTTTCTGCTTTGGAAAACCAAAAACAACATAAGCTCTGGCCTGATGAGCCACTTGCCACATCAAACACAGATTTTACAACTGAGCAATTTCTCATGCCCTTATTGGCTGACAGCTATGTTTGATAGGAGTTAAGACCATGGAAATTATGCAATGGTGTCGATAAGAGTACAGAACATAGAAAATTGTCAGTGATTTGTTAACTTGAGTCCAGAGGGTTTTCTCATCAATATCACAAAGTCATGTCATTGCCAGTCTGTCACCTGACTGGCATTTGCCTTGTTGGGTCTCCAATAATTGCTTATTATCAACAAAATACTCACCAACAATTTGGTTTTCTTTTTCTTCATTTTTTTGCTTGGTCTCTCGATTGGCACATCAAAAATACGAGGATCAGCTTTCCTTTTTCCAGGAGATATTGACGTAATCGATGATGTAACAGAAACAGATCCAGGAGAGCTGGGGACAAAACTAGGTGGCAAAACAGGTTGTCCCACTGGAGAAAAAGGTAGTGGTGAAGGCATGCTATCAAATCCATAACAATCTGAGGTTTGGTAACCACAGTTTGGTGCAGCTATGCTTGGTGTAGAATGATCTGTATGTACTGGTGACAGCCTGGAATGGAAGAGTTGTTTATCCAGAGGAATGTTCTGATCAATAGTCATTGCTGTTAAAGGGATAGCTCCATGTTCAGGTTCAGAGTCTGCATCATAAGGATCTCCTTCTTTTCTCTGAGCAAACCAACTCTTTGCTCTTCTTGGGGTATTTTCCTTATCCTACGATATTAATAATAACAAAGAATATATATACTGTACAAACTACCATCAATATGACAAAAACCACTTCTTCAGTCACTAGTTGTACTGAGTCATGTAATTGTCCTGCAAGGGTTTTCAACATGAAGTGTTCCACAACTGGGTTTTTAAGGGTAAACAAAGTGTTCTGATAATGAAAGTAGGAGGCAACATTGCTGGTCACAGGTACTATTTGATAACCATATACTACTACAGCTGAATTTCAGACAGCCCTCAACCTTCAGAATAATGAAAGGATTTTTTCCACCTAATTAAAGGACAGCATTACAGCACTGTTTGAAACTGGACTGGTATCAAGGGGTCCTATTTTCTGTCTTGACCTTTTTACTGATTTTCCAGCTTTTTATGCTTCCTACTAATCTATATCCGCCTCAAGATCCACAATGTATATGGCACAGTTTAAAAGTATGAAGGACACTGTTATGAGGCAAACATAATCATGCTGACATACTATGACTGAATAACTTACCGTGACTGTTAACACAAACAGGCAAGGGAAGTCAAAGAAACTTAAAAATAGTTGAAATAGTTTCATGCTTTGGGTATGGTCAATGTCAGAAGTACAGTACTGACAAAACTGCATAATAAGATATTAGACAGGCAAGCTTACATTTACCGCTCTTAATCACTGGGATAGTGGCTAATGAGCCTTTCAGACAAAAAAGATTTCATCCACGGAGTGTTTTAACATGACCAGAAGTCTACTGTGGAGTGAACTTACTAATCTTGTTCTTGACAAGTGCTTGACAACTTCATTGGTTTCACTTAGCTTTCCTGACTCAGAAGACTCGGTTTCTTCTGTAGGTAGAATGTAAAACAATGTCACATCTAGCCAACACCGCAGATGAAATTTAACCTAGGTGAGTAATGTCTGTGAAGCAGTGCCAATAGCCTTGTTCTTGGCCTCCAATGGGACTCAATGAATTATCTTGCATTTCCTTTAACCTTATTGGCAAATCAACAAAGGCTTTTTAAACAGGCCAATCATGGCGTGCACTCAAATCCTGGTACACAGGTGAGGGCCTAGAACAAGGATGTGGCACTGTTTCACAGACCAACTTAACCAGAGTTTAGTTTCATCTGCAGTGCTGGCTATGTCAGATCATAAATAAAAAAATACCAGTATGTGATCTTGGCTATTTTTGTACTACTGATCAGTGATAATTTAAAGTAGGAGTTTGGTGCATGAGTTTGATGTTTTCGTGCATCTTCTGGTTATTAAGTTTGACTATGCTCTTTAGTTTTATTAACACTACCTTATAAAAAGGTCCTCTTAGCAGGGGGTAGTAAATTTGTAGCTAGTGTTTATTTCAAATACAATCCTTTCAGGTTTTGAGGATTAGGCCATGTCCCTGTCAGTATTCAACCCATCTTTATGTCATAATTTTGATTATACTCATATAGATATTTGGGTGCTATTAATTTTTAAATTATTATTATTATTATGTTAATTATGTATTATTATTATCACCATTTCATCTTGTCTCATGTTGCCGCTTCAAAGCCATGTAGCTTGTCAGAACTTTACTCTAACATGGCTTCAATAGATAACTTGACTTAACGCATTATCTGTCTTTGAGTATAAGACTGACAATATAATGCCTATGTTGTAGTTAATTTTTTATCTCAGGTAGATTTCATTTTTCTTTTGTTTCAACGCCATTAGCATACATTAACATACCCAAAAACAAAAGAAAAAGAAAAATTACCTGAGATAAAAAATTAACTACAACATCTTCATGGTTAGGGCATATGAGAACAAATCAAATACAATAGATTGATACATGATAAATGTCACTCTCCAATTGTTTAAATCAGGTGTTACTTATGATGGATAGTATTTTGAAACTGGACACTTGTAAGATTTCTGTACAGCTCCATACATTTATTTATGTTTTTTATCTCAGTTAATTTTTATTTTTCCATTGCTTTTGGATATGGTAATGTATGCTAATGAATTTGAAACAAAGGAAAAACAAAAAGTACCTGAAAAGAAAAATTAACCGCAACATTTATATGCATGTGTATTTTGTGTAGTTTAAAAATATTTGTGTGAAATAGTATGAAATTGCTGCACAATAAATCCATGAACCTGCACGGAGTAAAAGGACAAAGCCATACATGCACACAGGCTTTATTTGAATACACAGATTAATGTACGTATGATAAAAGCATGGAGTTGTGCAAATTTTTCACCCTTTCTAGTCCATGGCTTCACTGTAATGCTGTTAAGTTGTAAAACTGTTTTATAGTTTGTGTACTTCAGCAAGCTTGAGTTAAGTCCTGAAACTTTCATTTCATTGTTTCTATAAAATAAATTGCCTCACCGTACCTTGTTCTCCGAAGTTTCTATCAACTTTCGTCCTTTTCTTCTTCTTTATCGGAGGCATTTTCTGAGCGCACTTTTGTATGCAGAGATACAAAACCGAAGATTTACCCCATTTTAACGGACGCCTTCCATTTCGCAAGTAAACAACGCGGCGAAAAACTCGAAAAACGCGCCGAATACGCGATGCGCGCTGATGGGCCCTTTTAGAGATTTTACTGCGCAAGTAGAACCCAGTGGCCCTCGATCGTATGAGCAATGGCGGCTTCTTTGCTGTCTTTTTCCTGGCGCTCCATTCCCCAGAGAATAACTTCTTCCTTAAGTCAATATTTTTCCAGTGATGGCATTTTATTGATTGTTGCGGTAATTTTAGAGATCGCATCATGCGTTACTTTGATTATGGTGACAATGTTATGCGCTGGTCAGTGCTTATTGTTCGCGAAAATTTATGAGAGGAAAAGGATCCTGGAAGGATCCCACAAAGTATGGTGTGCCCTGCCGATATTTTTACACGTTATAGCTCTTGGATCTGCATTACTTTTCTTGTTTCGGTTTATCAGAAGAGGGAAAGTTAGGTAAGCGAGATTATCACCATGAGTATAGTGTGTTCTGTTGAATTTTAGATGCTATGCTAAGTAAAAATTAGGGCAAAGACTAACAGTTGGAATCTCTAGTAATGACCACCTCCTGTAAGTGACCGTGACCACTTTTGCACCTCAAAGTTTAATGATTTTTAATCTTTTGTAAGTGACCGCTTGGCGTATTCTCTGATCTCTATGTTTGCTGTGTGCACTATGCTACGTAGAATATACAAAGAACTTTAGTAACAAGATGGAACCTTAGGGGGCACAAAATAGAAATTGCATGCACTAAATTATCTTGTATAAAGTAGATGTGCCCAGACCTCTTCTTGGAAGTGGCTTCCTGTGGTTCGATTCTTGTAAGCAACCACTAAGTCTTTGCATTTTGGATGGTCGCTTATGGGAGGTTCGACTGTAATGGTATTTATGTAAGTGTCAATGTCTTTAGCGTGACAGAACTAATAGACGACACAGTTTTTACATCTTCTGAAAATGGGACCACAATTTCTGCATGGTCATCTGAGCCATGGGAAGGTTAGCAGGGCAAATACCAGTACCTTCATTTTTCTCATTGTTGAAACTTCCTTTATTTATCACTTGTAGGAGTTATAGCAATTTCTTTAATGCTCTTGCACTACTGACAGCTTCTACATTGGCGACATGTATTGCTTCTTTGGTAATTAGCCGTGGATTTCAAGCCTTATGCGACTCATTTGTCATTAACAGGTAATAGTAGGGAGTTTAAGAAGTGACATATTTGAGTGACGCACTTTGACAGTTTACTGTAAGTGAGCCTTTTTCTTTTTTTATATTGCTTGACGCTACCAAATTTGTGTTGCTAATTGTCTTTACTCTTATGGAGACAATTTTCTAAAAAAATGTTCTTAAAATTACAGCTGAAGAGTGCAAAAAGGCCACATTCGGTTGACATGTGTCGTTCAAAAACGTCGCTGCTTAAACTCATTAGTCTTCTTCATCTTTGGCAACTGTTACATCAACTTTCTCCTAACAATATGAATACAGTAAATGACCTAATAAACAACTCTTATCTAGTACACTGCCCCTCTACACAGTTAAAATAATTGTATTAGATACCCCTCTCTAATAAATGCCTCCTTTCTAATAGATGCCCCCTATGAGAATTAGCCCAAAATACTAGGAATTAGCCAAATTGTGCAAAATCATTTAATTCATTCAGTTTCTTGCTTGATTTGCAAGGCTTTGCTATTTCATCTTGTTCCATGTCAAGTTTAAAGTAAGGATAGACTAATGATAGCAACACAATACCAATGACCAAGGATTCTGACATTGATGTTCGAATTTCAAAGAGTAGTATGGATCTCTAGATGGCCTAGATACATGTATCAGTTGGAGGGGATATTACACGATTTCTAAACTCTTTTGATATTTTTGCCAAAAATGTATTACATTGTAGTTTTTAAACGTCTCCTATCTATAAGACGCCCCTGCTTGGACCCCTAAAATTAAATAGATTCCTCAGGAATTTACTAGGTCAATTATAGTATATACAATAAAAATGGTTATGTAAATGGAAATGATCACCAGAGCGAAACTACTCTGATCTTTTATCTAATTCCCTCAACTTACATTGTATTCTGTAAGGATGTGTATAAAGATCATTCTGGAGAATTTGAATGTATATATGTTGTAGTTCCATTTTGATCCTTGGTTTAAATTTTATTTCCCTTTGTTTTGTGGTATGGTAATGTATGAAAACAAAACCAAAGAGAAATAGAATTTAAACCAAGGATAAAATTGAATCACAACATATAGCCATGGGGGCTTAAAGGGTTAAAAACAAATTCTGACCATGTTTAGAACTAAAAATAAGTGTACAATACCCACCCTGTATAGGAAAACAACTTCCGCTTTTTGTTTAGTCAAAGGAGCAAATTGTACACATTGACGAGAAGTTTGCGGAAAGCCTAGTTGTGGTCAGAAAACACACCAGAAATTATTTCAGTGTTTTAAAAGTCTTTTGTGGGCTAAATAAAGTAGGGTCCATCAATCCCTTGCAACTAGCAGTTATTTAAAGTGATGAAGGGATCATCAGATCTTAACAACCTCTGTTGCAGATGTACAGATCTCCATTTTGATTCAATGGATTGGAAGAAATTTACTCCAAAGTACTGTGACTGTGACAAAGGTTATTCTTTACTGGAATCAACTTTGGTAAAAGTCTTATTTTTCAGTAATCTTAGGTAGAGCATTAAAGATTAAGGCTAATATTAATATGTACTGGCTAGTATCATTGTTGTATTTTTCTTTTGGGTTGATACCAGGGGTTTGTTGTTGTAAAACCACAAACATTTTGTAAACACTTGAAATATTCTGGGAAACATAAATTTTTTATGTAACCACTCACATTGAATGCCAAGACACATGAAATGATAAACCATAAGCTACAAAGTAATACAGCGGAATTTTCAGTTCTCAGCAGCCATTTCTATGAATGGCACAAAGAAGTACTTCATAGGTAACCAAACAATACATCTATTGTGGGACAGAAAGCTGCTTGTAGAATTTTGTGGCATAAATCATAGCAATCGGCCACACAAATGCAATATCTAAATGCAGTCTTTATCGCATTGCCAAAAATTGCTGTCAGCAAAATTTAACTGTAGTATTTATTCAGTGCCAAAATAAAAATATTGGTAATAGGTAGAGTGTGAATTCAGAGATACGTGTGGCATTAACGACTTAATATTAAAGTCATTTGGCTTTGTTTGTCAAACCAAAAAGGTAAACTCATGTGGTCTTATTCCTCAGCATTTGGTTGGACAATGATAAGGCCAAGTCGAATGATGGTGTTCTCTGTCAACCAAAAAGGAAAAATTTTCATTAATTTGTGGAAAATCAGTCAGTTAAAGTTCTTTTGGTTTCAGCCTTCTCATGCTATATATAAACTCTGACTACTCTGATGGGTTTCATTTCACTAGGGAGGAACATATATCACTATGATGTCACAGTAATAGTCGTGACCTAGTCTTGACACATGAGAAAACAACACCATGCATGCACGGGGTGGTCTTTCTGTAATAATAAGGTCGGATCAGTATTTGAAAACCACCAGCATTAGCGATGCAAGGAAGTGATGTCTCAAAATTTGAGAGTGTTTGTTTTCTGCTAGCTGTGGTTAAATTTGGCAAGGAAAGTACACTCAAAGGATTTGATCACTACAACTAGGGATGTGTGTTTGGGGAAACACATATCCCAAGTGAAATGTATTTCCGCTGCCTCCTGATTTCACCTTTTTGGTTTGATAAACAAAGCCATGTGACCTGAGAGATTTAAAACGCTTGGCTCAAAAATTAACTGTCACATGTGTCTTTGAATTTGTGGTCTACCTGTTTCGTTAGTGCTGTATGCTGTGATAAAGATCATTTACTTTGCTAAAGACAGGTTACCCAGTCCTCATCAAGCTTTTGTTGGTTTTGTTTTCTTAGGTGTGCTCATGGTGTTCCTGTTTCATATTTTTCCTTTTGTGTATAGTCCATGCTCTTCGAGCATTCACAGGACCCCCACCAATGTAATATATAATTAATTATTACCTCATGGCGGGCTTGTCATGGGTTGTAAAACAAATGATGTTAAAAGGTTTTAAATTGAAGACAGAAGAGGGGGACTTTAAGGAGTACCCGGTTCGGCAATACCATATGAAAAATTGAGAAATACAGAAATACTGAGTCAAAAATCGATAAAAAGCCAATACCATGTGTATGCACCAGAAATCAACCTCAGCTATTGTGGGAAAACATGAGAAGACCTCGAATTTATCAGTACATTGGATGCAACAGCAATTCCATTGTAGATTAACTGTTGTGTAATCACTTACCACGAAACCACTTAAAAAAATTGACTTCTATTATTAAACCTATATAGTTTAGTTATGTGTTGCATATTGTATTGACCTGTATTAGACAGGAGATTGCAAATGAATGGCAAAGCAATACCTTGAAGGATCTTCTTTCACCAAATACATTTGTACTGTCAGCCAAAAGGGTGAAAAAACAGATACCACATGGCAAGATGTTACCGCAAAATCGCACACATTTATATTTCAATTACCGATTGGGAAATACAGGGTGTCAAGCGAGTACTATATTCCAATAAAATCCTATTTTTTCAGACCGCTCCTTTAAAGTCCTATAAATTGAGCAAATTCCAATATTTTAAGCCTTTTTCATGAAAAATTCAAGAAATATTTAAAAATTTAAAATAAAAATAAATGTTGGTATGGAAAAAATGCACAATTCAGGAAACTTTAATGACCCCAATGTCCCCCTCCTAGAACATACTGGTAAATTTAGTCATAAGAATTGGGTTAAATGATTATGGAGAATAGTTAGGCTAATGTAATAATAACGTAATAATATATCCTAATGTCTGATAAATACAAAATGATAGTTTTTAATTTGGTGCAAACTTTTGCACATAATATAATGAAAAGGAAATATTTAGGTTTTTAACTGTTTTAATGTCATTATTTTTGATTGTTGTAAATATGATATAAATTATGCATCGTGTATAATGATGAGTAACTACTCAAAATAATCAAAATCACTATACATGTCATTAAGAGCTGATGTAAAGTAAAGAGATAGAGAAGAAAGTTTAGAATGTTGTACCTATGGTCTTTGGTATAGGTCTCTTAAACCTGTATGGTCTGTGGAAGTGAAAAATGTCACTGCAAAATATTATAGCCTCTCTCAGGTAGCTGCGTAAAAGTGTACTACCCAAATGGTTTTAGAGCAGTGATGGACAAGCATTCCAAGTGACATAGTGTCTTCAATGTTACAGAATCCAATAGGCATGGGCACTTCCTGTTACAAGGCCTTTTGAACCACTATTGAATTTGATTTAACAAAACGATCATAAGAATCTTGATCCTCCATCACTTTTGACTTCATACACGGGTATGTCTTGGATAGGTGGTGGATACATGTAACTCATTCGCTCCTCATTCAGATAGTATTCTGCTGCCCTTACATTCAGCAAGCTCTGCTTGAAATTCCTCCCAGACAGGATAAGGATGATGAACCAGATCACTACACTAGCAATTGATGCAATCTGAGAGAGAATGATTCACAGAGAATGTTATTCACTGGGAGGCATGAGGGGGGACTTCCATGTAAGCTAGTGTTGCAGTATAAAGCATTAGGTCCTGCCAGGGTAAATTCCAACAAGCGACATGGCCCAAAAAGTAGCAACAGCACATAAAATGAAATTGTGACAAGGGACAACCTCCCTCGGCCAAATTGTGACAGTGACGGCAAAGCCGACAATAAGCAACAAGCATTTATAAATACCAATACAAGACGTTTTAAAATTCAGACGGGCGATATGGGACCCCCTGGCAGGGCGTCAAGCATGGTTTTTAATCTACATTGAGTTAAGGCTTGTTTCAGGTAGGTCTTTTTTTTTGGGTAGAGTTCCTTTCACTCGTGTTGGCTTATTAATCTCAGGTTATAAACCCCAGTAAAAAGCTCACTTTCACAATATTTATGAACTGTTATTAAAGCATTTACAGAGCATGGTGAAATCTTTGAGTCTGCATAATTGGTTCTCTCTTGAATAGGGAGTCACTTTCATTTCAGGGTTAGAAAAAAGCAATGACATTTTAAGAAATACAGGTAACCTTTTGAACACTCCAGTGAATAATCACCTCAAAAATCTGTCATGCTTAGGTTGGATATCCAGGAAATAATGCTGCCATCTGCCCTATATATAGGCTCAATTTCCGCCGTCTCCCGGGTCCGGTCTTTGATCCTCCCCGAAGAGAGACTCTTTCGGGGGATGAGTGCGGGCTCATTTTCCCGAACAGCGGCTGGTAATCGAGCCTACCCTATATATTGCCATTTGGCAACTCAGAAGGGCTAGGAGAGGGTTATAGAATATTGTATTTGTGTTAAGTGGAAACTACAAAGCTTTTAAAAGTACAATAAATCTGTTTTAATTTCAACATTTTATAAATTAGATACCTCTGCCATAAAAAGATGAGTGTAAAACTTGCTACCATCAATGCCAGTTGGTGAAAAAAGGGTCCAGTCCCACTTTTCTGCATCTTTACAGCTGAAATAGTAATTATTATTTTAATGGAAAAAACAACAACAACGAGAATATGTATGTATTTTTTACCACTAAACAGTCTTGAGAGACAGCATCTGTTGAATGGCTGTAAGCTCTATGAATAAACTGAATTAGCAAGGGAGTTGGAATGTGTGGACACCGACAGGGAGATTTCTCCAATCTCCCAGCTCGCGCCTTTGGTTTAATGCTCTTGTAAGCTGCAACTTTTGTGGATTCTACACCTCAATTCTGTCTCTTGAGATGGAATTGTGTTAAAACTGAAAAAGAAAGTGGCGCAGTGACAGACTATGCTTCAGACTATAATGCAAATTAGGCTCTGAATGAAAGACCGGGGGTGGAGGTTGCTTTGGAAAGTTATCATATGCATTTTTGTTGGAGCCACTAACAATCTGTGATTCCTTATACATACCTTTCCACATTTCCATTATTTTCCACTGAGTTGCACCACTCTGTTAGGCCAATTACAATGAAAATAGTGCACACCAAACAGCTGATCCATACTAAAGCTGACACAATACTGCTTGCAAATAAGAAATATACAGCACTATAACAAAAAAAAAAAACTTAATGTTAGATCCAATCTAAATTTATTTTACTTGATTTCAGCTGATGTGCAGAACTGCTGTCAGCGTGAATGTATTTTACTTTACCTTTCTATTATGAAGTGTATTTTTGTAAATTCTCACCTGGGTCAAAAGAGTTGGTCTCTGCCCCTCCCGAGGTATCCCCCAGGACAAACCCAGCCCTTCAGGCCCAGGGGTATAGAATTGTTTCGCGGTCCCGTGGGTTGGGGACAGTCAAATGAGAAAATGACTAATTTTAGCTCTTGCTTCTTGTTGTTATTCTTCTATTAGTCATTGAATGGGTAGATTTTAATCGCAATAACCTCCCCTCCCCCCTACTCACCTGCCAAAAACAAATACAACAAAAGAATAAGTAGTCATCATGCGACAGGAAAGAAAACAACAAAAACCAATCCAACGTATAAAAAGAGTCATGAGAGAGTCTTAAGAATTGCTGAGGTATTTGTAAATCAAAATGAATGAAATAAATTCGTATACTATGTATGTGTAGGTGCATGAATTATTAAGAGTTCGGAGATCAAATGTTGTCATCAATTTTTTTATGGCAAAACAATTATTTGTATGCAATACTCGTCAAATAATTAACACTTTATTTTACCTTAAACGTTCCGTGGTCACAATACAGCAAGACTTGAGAAACCCCAACACAGCAGCTAACGCAGCATTCACGAGATACGCGTAAAACGCCAAAGAACAGAAAATGTTGTTGCCCGTGGCGACTGTGTTCGTGAGGACATTGAGCTCCGCGAAAAGCAAACAATTGCCGTTTGTGTCAGATTCGTTGAGTTTGACAGGAACTAAAACACAACAAGCAGCGGCTAGCGCTGCAACGTAAAGGAAATTTTCATAAACTTGACATCTGTCCATTTTCTTTGGAAAAGTCCTCTTCAAGTCCGTTTAGATCACAGCGATATTTATCGGTATGTAAACTATTAATTTGTAGAATGTAGCGTGACTGCGCGCGATCCCAGGGTCACTGGGGTCACGATATCTATCTCTTGAGCCGTGAACACTACTGTTTATAGGTCAGCGATAAATCTTTCCACTCCAAAACGGACCCCTCCCCTAAGTTTTCGTAGTTACTAAAAGATGGAACGACCTAAAACCACCTAAAACCATCTACAACCATCTAAAACCACCTCAAAAAATTCAACAACCACCTACAACCATCTACAGCCACCTCAAAAACATCTACAACCACTCGCAAACAATCTAAAACCATCTAAAACAGGGTATAAATGTCTGAAATAGTTTCACACAAATGTATGTAGTCCCGCAGAATCCTTTAGCCTAGTGTGAACGTGTCTCACTTGTAGAGCCTGATTTTATACAGCTATTAACCCGTTTACAGTTGCAAGAATTAGAAAACATTATATAATGATATTTGATAATTCTTTTCAGCAAAATGAATCAAAACGTTCTTACCAGTAACGTCCCTTGGCGGGGAGGGAAGACCCGAGTATGTGATCCAAATTTTTCGTTCCGTTTTAGCTCGTAAAGTTCCAGCTACTCTAGCCTGTGCCAGGCTGTCAGATAGTATAGTGGGGACGTATTTACAACGAGCAAAGCGAAAATAAGAAGCGCGCATATCCCATCACTCCCAAGAAGAGGGCCGGGGTGAAAGTTGGGTTCCAAAACATAATAAAGGTATATAAAAATCCAGGTAAATGACTTTAAATACAATCATTCAGTATTAAAATTTTTCAACCCATTTTTATTAATTTCGGCTCGTCTTAACTTGTTTTCTTCTGAATCCATTGCGTTATAGATTTTTTTAAATAACATTTTTAACAATGATTACACCTACTAGTCTCCGTTTCCTGTGTCCTGACGCAATGGAGTTTAGCCTTGTGTGATGACACAGAAAACGGGTGTGAAAGACACTAGGGTTCATCTAAAGGTATACAGTGCACGATTTGGGGACACCTGATTAAGGACACAAAGTTTGTGTTCGCATCACATGCTCACACAACCACTATACCTTATTAAGTTGAGTTTTTAGTAACGTAACCCCAGTATCATGCCGGTCTGTTCTACAATTCACTAATCATGTGAGGTGACACAAATTTGGTTCACGAATTCTAGTATCAGTACAAGGCTTTAAGCTCCTTCTACCTGATAGTAATTTATTTTTAAAATTCCAAAACAATTTCACAGCTGAATTTTGAGCAACTTTTAGTTACGGACCAATGCTCCAACGATTTTTCTGAAATTCCCCTGGCATATTTATTATATCAATTAAAGCCGATACCAGAAATTTCAGTAAAAAATATCAGCAAATTTTTTTACTAGACGCGATTTTCTTTGAACAGTAGGGTCCTTTTAAGCGCTAATTTCTCAAGAAATATTTACCATCAATGAAATCGGAATATTTCGTATTATTGCCGAATGATATCCGTTGTTCTTCGCAAAGTTTCGCAGCCATCGCGTTAAAAACCAAAAAGTTATGACGGAAAATTTGTCACAGCTAAATGCTCTTGTATTAATTACGGAGCCACCTGAATTAGCAAAACAACTATTTTGCACGTGTATCACGCTTTTTTGTACATTTCTTTGCCGTCACTGCACGACGAAATTTCTTCTCTCTTTCTGAACTTGAATATGGTTTTTAGGAATTCAACTTGGGTTAGGGTTAGGGTTAGGGTTAGGGTTTTGACAAAGTTAGTGACTTGGAGTAATCGCTATGAAGATTGAAAGAACGCGAATTCACTTTTTCAGCGACGTTTTCTCCGCCGTCGCCGTCCTCGGATCTTGAAGTCCTTATTTTAATGAAGGCGCTATGAAAGCACAGTTGTCGTTTCCCTTGACAACGGAACAGCTGTTAATATAACCGAGTCTGCGGTGAAATATTACTTGGTTTTGAAAGCAATCCAAACAAGGTCAATTATCATTCATTCATAATATTTCAACGTTTCTGATTGGCTCCAATCCCCCGGAAGATATAGGCAATATTCAACCGATACGATAGGTTATTGCCAAATCAGCAACCTCGTTTCCAGGCAGCGGCGTGGTAGCCTAGCTATTTACGCATAGGTGGACTAAAAAATACTAGCCTGCGTAGCAAGTGTTTCCAATCGAGTTTTTGCGCGGAAGTTGGAGAGCCAAAAAAAAAAGAAAAGAAAAATGGAAGCGGGAATCATTGCTCTCTTCTCAACTTTCTCGACGAACTCGCGCGGAAACGTTTGCTACGCCGGCTAAAAATATGCGGAAAGAATTTACGGCCATCCGAAGATGAAAGAGCCCAATTTCGGATAAAAACGGAACGGAAGAAATGCAAGAATACGCCAAAAAAAAATTGTTCGATCGATGTCATCTACTTTTTGAGGAGTATCTGCAAGGAAAAGAAAACCATGCCGAAAAACAGCAAATGTTTGGAAAGAAAGTCTACGAGGAAGTAAGGTTGTTAAGACCTTAAAGAAAATGAATAATAAAACGAATATCAAATCGGCTTTTTTATGATGGGAAGAGTTAAACAAATCTAGGACGCTGTTATCAAGCTCGGCCGATAACATCCCCCTAGCTCCGCATAATTACTCACATTATACTCAGACTCGTTCAATAATTGTTAACGATGATCTATGGTAGCCCAAGACAAACATAACACATCGAATCATTATTTAAATCATTCTTTCCTAAACCGACAATTACAACCAGCAAACGATTGACTTTGATATCCACTTTATTCAGTCATGCGCTGTAGCAGCTTGTAAATTATAACCCATCTGTAATAAAGCTACAACCATTGCTTTGGCTAAAATTCTATTCACTTTCTTCCCCACAAAGGCTCCTTCCACGCGTTCTGAGTTTTGGCAAAAAAGGACTCCGCGTGGGGACTAGGAATTGAAGAAAGAAGGCGCGGGGAACGCCTGGAATGAGAAGGAGAAGAGCGTCTCCTCCTTCTACCATAGTCAAAAGGCTTTGTCCTTTTGATTAGAGGGATTTCATTTACCGATAAGTAGAAACATAGGCAACTATGTATCGCTGGAGATGATAGCCTAAGCCTTGAAGTCCTGTTTTAGCTTCGCAAGTTTTGTCTGGCTTGATCGCTGTCTATATTCCCCCGAATGCGGACTTTGGGGATATTTTTTCCAAAACGCCACTCGCACATCTCCCATAATGGACCTTATTTGCCCCCCAAAATTTTTCATGAGCACTGTTTTCAATTTCTCTTAGGACGGCTGTAATAGCCACGAGAAATGAAAAACAAAGGGTTATGCAACATTTGGAAGGAAAATAAGGTGCATTATGGGGGATGTGCGAGTGGAAAAAAGAAGCCTGTGCGGTGGAGAAAGTTCTCCCCCACCATCCCCCACTCAAAAATAAGGTGTCAAAATCGTAGCCTCCCCCGAGTACAACCCCACAAGGCAGTATCTAAGCAAATCCTGTCTCTCGTTAAGGTGAGACTAGGCCTTCTTCAAAAGGTATTTTTCTCCAATCCGAAGGAACGGGTTTCGTGAACTTTTTCTTCTATACACAGTTTTTGCAAATGTCTTCGCTGTACTGAAATGATGCCGATGGAGACGCTACATGTTTATTGTTGTTGACGCAATCGCTTCTTTCTGATTATGATTTTCCGCTCCTATTACCATGCTCACAACGGACAAAATTAATTAAACACAAGAAAAAAGATCGGACCGAGGCTTGCTAGTATAAGGGCACATAACACTCTCCATAGAAAAATGATCAAAAGCTTGTTAAAGCCACTTCCACTAATAAATAACCGACATTGTGCCAGTTCTGTCGCTTCTGAACGGTGGACTTGTTTGCGTGGGAGGCTAACAATTTGGATCGACTAAATTCCCAATGAAATATAATTCTATAAAAAAAAGATACTAGTACAATAAATTATTACCATCTATTATTGACTACAAGTTATGAATAACTTCAAGTACCTTTAAATCATGGCATAAGAAAAAAAACTCGATTTCAATTAAAGCACAAATTCTCATCATTAAACTTTAAAACAAAAAAACAAATAAAGGCATCTCAAACTGAGATTTGAGTCACAGCAAACATCAAACCTAAAACTCACAACCACCTGTGTTTGACCAAACCTCAAAAGTGCAATTACTTTCTTAACTAAAAATCTCTGATTCATGTGGTTACACTCCTCATACCCTTAAAACGATTAACTTCACAGATTTAATCAGTGTAAAAATATCCACTACGATACACACTTAAAAACTGAACTGTGACTGAACTGAACTGTTTCAGTGCGATCAGGCTTAAGAAATAGTGATCTTCATCAACATTCTCCATGAACATTACAGTTTCACGCAATTAGCAGTCATTGAGAATTTATAAAATGATCGAGTGATCGGTGTCGACCTTAACACGTTTTTGCGCTTAAATAATAATAGGTATCCATTTGAAGATGATACAAAGGAACCCAAAATAGACTTACCCCGCTTCGGCTGATGTTTAGAAAATTGAGAAGGACTGAAGAGCATCACCGTACAGCTGAATCCAGTCACCCTCAATATAAATCATTTAAGCTTACATAACCAACAACTACGTGAATGCCCGACTTTCTGACTCGACGGTCATCCGCCACTGTCAGGAAATCATACGATATTGCTTCTCGGACGAATCCCTCATTTTAATTTTCCCCAATTCAGTAATCCACGACCAAGTACCTTTTCCAGATCTTCTCCGCACGGCGAAACGCTTTCTCTGACTTCTCTGGCCGCTTCCCGCTATATTTTCTAGTAGTTGGAAGGAATTTAGTCGTTCTTTGATCGCTTTAAACCCGCTTTCGTCTGCATTCGTCTGCTCCATCGGCGTCTTAAAGGCTCGGGTTAGGGTTGTGGAAAAGATGAGTCGTTTATCAACAGAAATAGAAATAGAAATTATTTCTATTTACTTTTGTCAGTTCTTTGAAAACTGAAGTATGCCCATTTGGAACGAGATAGAATTATATAAAAGTGGTGAAAAAAGTAGAGCATTTTGTACTGTTTGAAATAGGGATTAGCTGGTGTGTCTCACGTTGAGATTTATGCAACTGGCTCCCAAAAGTCAAACTAAGTTGACTGCTACCGCAGAGATGCCAATCTATTCGGAATTATAAGTAAGAAAAACCCCTAGTTTAAAGCCAAAACTACAATAAGTCAATCAAATGACAAGTCTTTTAGTAACTATAACTTGGGGCTTTTTGGGCCAGCGATATGATTCAGAGTTCCACGAAGGAAGTTTATTCCTACAAAACACCTGCGTCATTCGGCAGGGACCGCGCAGCAAATTTTCGACTGGGGGGGGGGGGGGGGCTAAAGAAGAATGCGTGAAGGAAAATTTGGGGGGGGGGGGCGGGGGGAGCATGCTTGTGGATTTCTATTCAATTTCTCTAAAGTGACGGAGAATGCGAATAACGATAAAACTATTGATTTTTTTCCACATCTTCAGTGATGTTGCTATCGGGTCTGAAAATTCACCATCACTAAATTGAAATATCATAGATTGTTATGTTATACTACTGATATCAACCTTTAATTACTATAAATTAGCCAGAAATCCAACGATTTTGCTTGAGCTGCCTTGAACTCAAGGCTGTATAATTACTGAGCAATTATTGCACGAGGCTGAGTATGATATGAAGAGTTATGCAGATCGAGGGGGTTATCCGCCAAAGCCGAAGGCTTGAGCCTGGTGGATAACACCCTCCGAGATCTTTATATCTTCATATCATACGAAAGCCGAGTTCAATAATTGTTTAATTATTCATTCAAAATATTTACACGGCAAAACAAAACGGTAACTGAAAATAATTTAGTGAATGAAAATTCTGTCTATTTATCTGCGCGTTTGTCTTTGCCAGTAACTCTGGTCACTTTCGAATTAACGATTTTTTGCTATTTTTCACTCCGTTACTTTTGTTAAATTATTTTTTGTTTAATTTATTTTTATTCTTGCAAAAAAGTGGGGGGGGGCTAACCCCCCCCCCCCCAGCCCCTCCCTCTGCGCGGTCCCTGTTCGGGTCCATTCCCAGTTCAGTGAACATGAATGACGTGTATTTTTCTAAACTCATGGGAATGTGACGTCTGGTCGAAAATTCTAAATCTCGCCATTCATCGTCAGTTTATTCATTTCCAAACTATTTAATAATAACAGTCTTTTGGAAAAACCATAAACGATGGCTTTTTTAAAAATCATGCACAGATGGCTATTAATAGGCACTAAAAATGAATACCCCCGGCTCTAAAAATACTCAAAACCGCCCATCCTTTTCTTGCGGTCGCCATTATGTAACGCCCTTCACTGGGTGACAAATGCTAAACAACGCCGGGAATAGCTTTGAAAATTTAACCTCATATTCTGAACTGGACTGTATCTTCAGTTTACCGCAGTTGATTTACTTTTGACTAATATCAAACAAAAAACTACAATCCTCTGATACGATATCAGTGATTTGGCAAAGACTGTCTTCTTATCTTTAATCCATTTTACAAGTGCGCTAGGATCAAAGATCGTTTTTCAAGCAAATGTCAACAGAAAGAATGATCTAGCAGGTGAACGGTTCATTACCTGACCATTGGAAAAGTGTCAAAATGTCGAGATTTCACGGTTCTATGACTCGTACAGAAAATTGACCATTGATTAGAAATAACACGCAGCATAACTTTCATTTGACTGCTGGTTACGTCACAGAGAACAGTACCTCGCAGTTTCCGTCAATTAAGTACGCTGCTTCCTTTTCAGTTACATAAACAACTACTTCTATCGTCTAAAGTGTATCTCTGAGCTCGTCTACAACATAGCCATAGGGTAAGTTCGAGTTTTCGTTCCCAGAAGCTGATATGTAAGTTGTGTTTGCGTTTGCGTTTGCAGATGATTCTCGTCCCTGCAAGTGATTGTCTACAGCATAAGTTTGGGGCTAACTGCTTGAACGGCAGAAGTCTTAATGTGAAAACAGTTGAGGTTCAGCTTGATTCTACATTTCCGTGACTGAAAGCTGAGAAGTTTGTTTTACAACTCACTTATCCAGCTAATACTTGACTACGGGGGTTATTGTCTTGGGGACATAAAGCAAACCGAAGCCGCACGTCCAACACGTAATCAATTTACAAAAACGATGCGCCAGAGTAATCCTAGACAAAAAATGGTGTGTCTCACGTTGAGATTTATGCAACTGGCTCTCAAAAGTCAAACTCAGGTGACTTCACCGCAGAGATGCTAATCTATTCGGAATTATAAGTAAGAAAAAACCCTAGTTTAAAGCCAAAACTACAATAAGTCAATGAAATGGCAAGTCGTTTAGTAAATATGTACTTGGGACTTTTCGGCCCAGCGATATGATTCAGAGTTCCACGAAGGAAGTTTATTCCTACAAAACACCTGCGTCATTCGGGTCCATTCCCAGTTCAGTGAACATGAATGACGTGTATTTTTCTAAACTCATGGGAATGTGACGTCTGGTCGAAAATTCTAAATCTCGCCATTCATCGTCAGTTTATTCATTTCCAAACTATTTAATAATAACAGTCTTTTGGAAAAATCATAAACGATGGCTTTTTTTAAAATCATGCACAGATGGCTTTTAATAGGCACTAAAAATAAATACCCCCGGCTCTAAAAATACTCAAAACCGCCCATCCTTTTCTTGCGGTCGCCATTATGTAATGCCCTTCACTGGGTGACCAATGCTAAACAACGCCGGGAATAGCTTTGAAAATTTAACCTCATATTCTGAACTGGACTGTATCTTCAGTTTACCGCAGTTGATTTACTTTTGACTAATATCAAACAAAAACTACAATCCTCTGATACGATATCAGTGATTTGGCAAAGACTGCCTTCTTATCTTTAATCCATTTTACAAGTGCGCTAGGATCAAAGATCGTTTTTTCAAGCAAATGTCAACAGAAAGAATGATCTAGCAGGTGAACGGTTCATTACCTGACCATTGGAAAAGTGTCAAAATGTCGAGATTTCACGGTTCTATGACTCGTACAGAAAATTGACCATTGATTAGAACTAACACGCAGCATAACTTTCATTTGACTGCTGGTTGCGTCACAGAGAACAGTACCTCGCAGTTTCCGTCAATTAAGTACGCTGCTTCCTTTTCAGTTACATACTCAACTACTTCTATTTTCTAAAGTGTATCTCAGTATTCGTGGCTGAAGCAGCAGTCGGTTAATTGGTGATTAGGCTAGTGCTCTGAAGTTTGTTTTACAACTCACTTATCCAGCATATAGTTAACTACGGGGGTTATTGTCTTGGGGACATGAAGCAAACCGAAGCCGCACGTCCAACACGTAATCAATTTACAAAAACGATACGCCAGAGGAATCCTAGACAAAAAATAAGACACCCCCTCGGGGCCTTTATTTAGAGACCTTAACGTCATGCCATGATTTGATAACAGACAAGAACGCTCACAGCGGCATTCAGTCTCGCTTGCTTGGAGATAAGATCGAGAAAGCTTAGGATAAAGCCTGGTTTCCATATGATCGTCCTGATCGCCCCAGTTGTTTCAAAATATTTCGAGACGATCCGGACGACTTGGGCGATTGGTAGTTTCCACATGATCGTCTCGATCGAATCAAAGGCAAGAGACGCGGGGTGGTCAGCGATGTCTCTGAGTCAGACGATAGAATTTTTGCGCGTGTTTTGCCAACAAGCCACGTAAAGGGATGATTTTTATTCGTAAAGCGAACCTCGTACCTTGGTATCTGCTTCTTCTCTTGATTTTGCGGCATTGAGAAGCTAGAAGAGTTCCCCGAAGACATAGTATCTCTTCGAAAACTTGATGTCACGGACTTTCTCTAATTTCAAATAACCCCCATACGCGCTGCGAACATTTGTGTATTATGTTTTCGGCTTCAGCGCCATCCGGGTCGAATTTATTCTCGATTACCGGAATAAAAGTGATGACTTCTGGGATAGCCTTCGATCGTCCCGATCGTCTCAGTCGTCTGAGAGCGTTTCCATATGATCGCTTCAAAATTTACATGATCGTCCCGATCGTCCGGATAGAACTCAACTCTATCCAAGCGATCGAGGCAGCTGTCGACGTCGTCTCAGTCGTCCGGGTTGTTTGCGATCGTCTGGGTAGCGTTTCCACATGATCGTCCCGATCGTCTGAACATTTTTTGAGACGACTGGGACGATCGGGACGATCATATGGAAACCAGGCTTAACTGTATAGGAATATTTTTATTCATAAAAGTGGCCCTGTCCTTTTGGCCGGTATTACCGAAGAAAATAGTGCCGTCCAACGGGATATCCTGAGTTTAGCAACATTTGTTAGGAGGTATATCATATCTGGGTTTTTATTGCTAAACGGTCATTCTTTACGTTTCCAAAAGGCCAGGGTAACTAAACAGGAGTGTTTTTTTTTCGTAAAAAATGCCTTGTCCTTTTGGCCTGTATCATTTAAGGAAATAGTACCGCCTAGCAGGACATCCTAAACTGTGTCAGCAGTTGCTTGCATGTATTACTACATGACATGCAGCTTGTTATTGTTACATTGTAGTACATACTTTGCCCTCTGAAGGTTTTTTCCTACCAGCTGGGGACAGCTGAACAAAGATAGTTTAATTCATTTCTTGTTGTTGCAAGGAATGTTTTTACTCGTCCGAAAAATCGGGAAATCTTGCGACCAAAGCTCAAAAAATCTATGAAAAAAACTACCCTCGACAATTTACCCTCGACCCTCAACAAAAACCTACACCCGAAAAGCACTTATTTTCTTAAATTAACCTACCAAGAGTCATGGAGGTCCAATGGTTTCTTAAAGGGACAGAGTCAGCTGATACACATGCGCATTAGATACCATTTCTTAGCTACGCGCTTGAAACATAAAGTGAGGATACTCAAAACAAACCTTGTAGAGTTGAACTAGTTACGAGCCGAAATCATGATTATAGACTTTAAGCCATACCAGAGCACTCATTTTTTATATACCATTGAGCATTTACCGATGGATTTGCCCAGTGAAAGCCAAACATCGACGAATACTTCTGAATTCGATCATCAGTAGAGGTGAGAAATGACACGGAGTCTGCAGGAATCATTGAGGAAGGTTCAAGGTCGAGAAATAAACCTTGATTTTCCAAACTTATGTAACCTTTTCCATCGACTTTCCAAATTTATATAATGATTTATTTATTGATTCATTTCTTTTGTTATTGTGGTAAACGAAGGCGATTTCTCCCGCCCGGCGCCTATGCGTTTCTCACCACTTCTGTTCTCGTTTCTTTGGATACTGTTTTTAACCAGATATGATAAAATAATGTGATAAAATGGTTACAATTTGCTCAAAAAGAGGTTTTCTTGCTGTTGTCGCTGTTGTCGTTGTCGCTGTTGTCGCTGTTGTCGCTGTTGTCGTCGTCACTGTTGTATGCTGTTGTTACTGTTGTCGCAGTTGTCACTGTTGCACTATTGTCGCGGTTGTCGCTGTTGTGGCTGTTGCCACTGTTGTCACTGTTGTCGCTGTTGTCGCTGTTGTCGCTGTTGTTATTGTTGTCACTGTTGTCACTGTTGTCGCTGTTGTCGGTCTTGTAACTGTTCTCGCTGTTTTCGCTATTGCTAGTGTTGTCGCTGTTTTGAGTGTTGTCGCCGTTGTCGCTATTGTCACTGTTGTCGCGGTTGTCGCTGTTGTTGCTGTTGCCGCTGTTGTCGCTGTTGCCGCGGTTGTCGCTGATGTTGCTGTTGTCGCTGTTGTCGTCGTCACTGTTGTCGCGGTTGTCACTATTGTCGCTGTTGTCACTGTTGTCGCTGTTGTCACTATTGTCGCTGTTGTCGTCGTCACTGTTGTCGTCGTCACTATTGTCGCTGTTGTCACTGTTGTCGCTGTTGTCACTATTGTCGCTGTTGTCGTCGTCACTGTTGTCGCTGTTGTCACTATTGTCGCTGTTGTCGTCGTCACTGTTGTCGCTGTTGTCACTATTGTCGCTGTTGTCACTGTTGTCGTTGTTGTCACTATTGTCGCTGTTGTCGTCGTCACTGTTGTCGCTGTTGTCACTATTGTCGCTGTTGTCACTATTGTCGCTGTTGTCGTCGTCACTGTTGTCGCTGTTGTCACTATTGTCGCTGTCGTCACTGTTGTCGCTGTTGTCACTATTGTCGCTGTTGTCACTGTTGTCGTTGTTGTCACTATTGTCGCTGTTGTCGTTGTTGTCACTATTGTCGCTGTTGTCGTCGTCACTGTTGTCGCTGTTGTCACTATTGTCGCTGTTGTCACTGTTGTCGCTGTTGTCACTATTGTCGCTGTTGTCGTCGTCACTGTTGTCGCTGTTGTCACTAGGGACTTTAAGATCCAACGACGCGGACGACAACGAGGACGTCAAAAAAACAATAGGTTTAATTAGCAAAACAACAACTTCGCACGTGCATCACACTTTTTTGTACATTTCTTTCCCGTTTTTGCACGACTACGACGTGAAAATGCCTAATTTCGCGTTTTCTGGAGGACGTAAACAACCAACGACGAAATTTTATTTTTCTTTCTGAGCTTGGATATGGTCCCTTGAAATTCAGCTTCAGGAGGGTTCGCCTACAATTTACAAAGTAAGTGGGTAGGAATAATCGCTATAAAGACTGAAAGAACGCAAATTCACTTTGTAAGCGACGTTCTTGTCGCCGTCGCGTCGTTGGATCTTAAAGTCCCTACTATTGTCGCTGTCGTCACTGTTGTCGCTGTTGTCACTATTGTCGCTGTTGTCGTCGTCACTGTTGTCGCTGTTGTCACTATTGTCGCTGTTGTCACTGTTGTCGTTGTTGTCACAAAGGGATGAAGTGTTCTGAAAAATAAGTATGTGAGAGTTGGTACCATTTGTCAATCGAAGGTATAGGAAAGGGATGCATTTTCTGTTAAAAGAGGTTTAAAAGAAAAGGGAGTTGTTATTAGGAACAGAGCCTACCCACTTTTTTGAGAGTCTTCCCCGGGCTAGATATTGTTAGAGTTTAGTAAAATTACTCTCATAAAAAGGTAAAAAAGATGACACTATCACACGTTAGTTCTGATTTATATTTCATCCTCTCGGGAATGTGAGTTCGGTGCTTAATTATGCTCATTATGCTCTGTTCTCGAACCGGCCACCAGTGAAGTGCCAGGTGTTGAGCTAGTTGTCGTGTTAACGCGTAGTTAATAGAGAGATTAAGATTCACGTTTACGCGAAACGGCAGACGTGAATTTGTACCACGGGACCAAGTTTTCCCCTTATTTTCCGTTTATTCTTTATTGCTTCTACACAAAAATAAGTAGTTTTATGCCAGTTTTAACCACAGGAATCGTTACGTACTGTTTTTATCTGCTTATTTTCTATTCTGAGAAATTCTCAACTTGAGTCTGACGTTTGCCGTTTGCGGTAACCGTGAATCTTAATCTCTCTAATGTCAGTTATTTAACCGGTTATAGCCTTTAATTAAATTGCTAATTCTTACTTATGTTGGCAGTTTCCAAAAAGGTACTACTTCTCAAGTAGGCAACTGAAATGGCGATTCTCCTTCCATTTCCTCGTTTGAATTTGCCAACACTTTTCAAGGTTAGTTATCAGAATTTATCACCTAATTTGTTTCGTTTTTTGCTTGATAATGTTGAATATTGAATATGTGTGGCAACTGACAGGTTTTTTTATTATTATTATCCAATACTTTTTATTTTTATTGAAACTGGTTTTGTTACTTACAGACATCTTTATTTAATTTTTTATTCTTTTACTTTCTGCTGTGTATTAATGTTGTTCATTTGTTGTCAATTAAAAAAAAATGTTTGTTTTCACAGAATTGGCAGCAAAAAAACAGGGGCACCCAACGTCAATTTTCGGAAAATATCTGTTCGGAAGACGATTTGATTTTTTTGTAAAATTTCTTGCTTGCCTGCCTCTCCTAGGATTTTCGAACATCTAAAAAATGGTAGATTGCCCATTTTTAACGGATTTTTACCCCAAAAAGTCACCGAGAATTTTCGGTAGCCTTTCTTGAGGGTGCTAATGGGGTTACCCAATTCTCAGTTAACTACTATTTTTTTCGGCCAAATATCAGTTAACTACTATTTTTTTGGCCAATTCTCAGTTAACTACAAATTTTGGTTAGCTATTAACTTTCACTTTCCCACAGCGAATATTATTCCGTCATAACCCGAATTTTCCCTTCTTTCAGCGAGTCTATCACTTTTGGAGGTAGGTCCTAATAAAATCAAGGTATAAATTTACATGAAATCTGCCACTAGTACAATTTATTAGTAACTGAAAATATAAGTCGTATAACTATCAATATGACACCATCCTCATAGATCCAGACACACCAGTCATGATCTCGTACTGATCTTCCCGACATGGTCATGCATGTCCTGCTACTGATAAACTACTTCAAAGTCACCTTCCTCGGCACTTTCACTATCTGGTCGGAATCAGTCTTGTACTTATCTGGTTGTCACTGTTGTCGCTGTTGTCACTTTTGTCGCTTTTTCACTGTAGTCGCTGTTGTCGCTGTTTTCAGTGTCGTCGCTGTTGTCACTGTAACGAGCGAGTTGCTCGAACACACCTCCACACTATTTTAATGGTAATGAGGTGGCTATATGTCCCCCCCCCCCCCCCCCACTACCCTCCCGGGGAAATAGGCCATGTCAAGAGTCATAATGGCTCCTGGCCATGTGGTTGTTTTAAGATTAAAACCTTTTGAGGGCCCGCCCACACGAAACAACACGCAACAAAAACGTAGGTTTTCGAAAACAGAGTGAAAATTTTTGAAATTGCGGGCTTATCGTTTTCCTCATACAACAAAGCGAAAGGGATACTTTCGTATTCCATCGTTTTGGCGTTTTCGTGTGGACAAGCGAAAACGATTCAATTTTTTTTTGAAAACGGCGAGCAAAAAATATCCCGAAACTCTAGATTACTGAGCTATTTTGTTATTGATAGGTGACAGTCTCCATTTTTTTGCTGTTGGCAATGGTATCTACTTCAGTTGCTGAGTCAGATTTTGCTATAGCAAGGATGTTAATCAACAAGCAGAAACCGAAGATCAACTATGACCAATTCTGTCGTGGGAGGCTAGATTCGGGACTAGCGAAGAGTGCCTGTCGTATCGCCGAAATGCCAAGAGTGGTGTTCCTGTTCTGCAACGATTACGGAGCATTCTGTGAACCCCAAATCGTTGACCCGGAGATTAAAAACCTCCGGAAGCTTTATGATAACGGCGTTAGGACGGTGAAATTTGACGAGGACCCGATCAAGAAAGTCAAGTGCGCGAAGAGCAGTGACCTGAACTGTGCTGGTTTCTTGGAGGAATGGATAGACAAAAATGTAGGTCAGCATTACCGCCTGGACCGTTATTTCAGGAGCGGCACCGTGGGATTGTTGATCGAAAAAATTCGAAAACAAATCACAACTCCTGATGGACGGAAGGAGACGGCGGACGACCTTAACAAAATCAAAGAGTACATGGTTGCTCCTCAGAGGAAATACCACTTGATCTGTGATCTACAAGGCTTTTTCTTATCTGCTGGAGGTTTTCTGGTCAACGATCCTGAAGACATCAAGGAAAATGTAAACCTGGATCAGAAATGTGAAATCGATACTTTGCGGGAGCCGACCACTAAACAAGTCCTCGATGGATTGAACCTATTAATCCAAAATTTGCCCTAGAGGGAATGAGATTAAAAAAATGTATACCTTTTGCACACACACAAAAAGAAAATGTCATATGTATGAGTTGTTAATGACATGCAATTCTAGTTTTGGTTGACTTGCCTCTTAGTTTTATGACCGTGCGCGTAGAAAGGTGGTGCCAACCACACCAAAACACCACCAATCAAAACAACCACACCTCCACCTCAACATCACCCGATCTGCAACAAAAATCATAAACAAGAGCCATCAACAAGTACACCACTAATTACCAGGACTTCTTCCTCAAAACGAAAACATTAACAAAACCAACATGTCATGTTATGAATTTGACCGTGGTTATATTGTATATATAGATCTCTTTCATAATGGCGGCCCAAACGTGTATAAATGAGCTTTCTGCTCTCATTTGAAAAGTAGGAACTCTTTTGTATTTTGCACATGCCAACGAG
>NC_133207.1:380000-530000 GCF_958299795.1 Porites lutea | reverse complement strand
ACTGCGCGCTATCCCAGGATCACTGGGGTCACGATATCTATCTCTTGAGCCGTGAACACTGTTTATAGGTCAGCGATAAATCTTTCCCCTCACTTTTTGGCCCTCCTGTCAGTCTTCTGGCAGTGGAAACTGAGTAAAGAAATTACTAGTGCTTCGGAGACTACTGAATGCTTTACATCTACACAATCATAGCAGGAAATGAAGTTGATGCACGATGTCTTTGTCCCATGGAGATTGCTCAGTTTTGCCTGTTTTGTTCCCTCCAGAAACCCGAGTAGTTCGTTTCTACAAATACCATACTAGCCACCCTTAGCATAGTAAATGAGCTAATCTTGGATCAGGATTTTTTTTATTACTTACCCCACCGTCCCTAACCCTCCCTCACCCTTAACCCTCACCCCTACTTCCGACTCACTCACGTGACTAGTACCACCTTCCCTCGGACCAAGACAACGCTGCAGGGAAAATGGCGACTGCGGGAGAGGAAGCTTCTCACGAAGAATCCAACGAAAATCAGGCTCATCCTGAAGGTACGAGGGCTGAAATTTATGTTTTTCTTATCCTTGTTTTCAAAGAAGGTTTTTTCTCATTACTTTGTGGCTCCTCTTTACCACAACTTCGAATACTGCAGCGTGTTTGTGTACGGCCGTTCAATGATCTTTCTAGTTCGACCTTCGATCTGTTAACTGTGTTTGTTTGCAATGGAATTCAGGGGGTAACGCTGCTAGCACTACGGCAGTTGATGCTGATGCGGAAATGCCTGAAACGAAAGAAAATGGAGAGGCTGCAGTTAGTCAAGAGAATTCTTCTGATACTACTCAAGATGAAGTTGTCAATGAACAGGAACTTAAATACTGGAAAGCTGTCAAGGAAAATCCGGCGGACTTCACTAGCTGGACATATCTCCTACAGTTTGTGGAGCAAGAGGTATGTTTTAAACACTTCTACTTTTGCTCTGATCTTGATCACTTGGAAAAAGCAATTGTTGTTAAATTTTATTAGCAGCTGTTTTACATAATACTTTCGATTTTTGAGCACGTTTTGCGAATTCTGACAAATCGTTCTCTTTGTCTAGGATAATTTTAGCCCTTTACTTGGATAAAACCATGCAAGTCAGCGTTTGTAGAAACTTCTGTTGGAGGTTATTTCTTGTTGATTATTTTTCCAGCCTGCACTTTGTTTTGACATCAAAAGCCCATTAATTGCTGCTAACTTGGCAATTGATGTGTTTTTCTTACTTTAGAACAAGCTCTCTTCAGCCAGGCAAGCTTTTGATGCTTTCTTCAAGCGTTATCCCTATTGCTATGGTTACTGGAAGAAGTACGCAGACATGGAGAGAAAGAATGGAAACATAGAAAATGCCAAAGAGGTAAGAAATGAAATTTCTTGAAGCTAATTTCAACTTTTGATTGGCAATTTTGGACAATGGCATCAAAATGATTTGCCTTGAGTTCTGCCTTTGCTTCCCAACTACAACGGTGGCTTTGTATCTTCAGTCGAACGGTAGCAGCTTTCTTGTTCCTGAGAACCCGCTGGCAAGGACACCTTGTCACATGTAGTAAAATAGTGGAGAATTGGTCTAGCCACAATTGGAGGTGGTCTCTGATCTGTTAATCACTAGATTACTGTTTGAAAACTAGTCTCTATGTTGACAGGCCTTGTATATTTCTCTTTCCAGGTGTTTGAAAGGGCCATTGCTGCAATCCCTCTAAGTGTGGATTTGTGGGTACATTATCTGAACTTTGCTTCTCTGACTACCAAGGGTCAACTTGATGGCCCACAGCTCATGCGAAGGTAACTTTGATCTGTACAGTTAATCCGTACTTTTGTACTGATATTGACAGTCTATCTGTTCTCCAGGAGTACCACTTTCATCTCAAGACATGACAGGCATCAAATATAAATGGTTGAAATCCTAGAGATGAGCGCACACCAAAGGATTATTCACCGTTGATGAGTGTGTTTGTTTTCAAACTTTAAAAAGTTTTGTTTTTGAATTTCTGAATTTCATTTTGGCAGTAAATCTAACCCCCATAATTTGTTGTGCCATGTGTTTCTTGTTAGTAACTCTCCAGTTAGGGTGGTAGTGTGCATCGCAACCCATGCTGGCCTCAGGCAGGTCATTATTGGTATGGGGTACTTTCTGATGGAAAAGGTATTTTTTATAGTTCAGTCCTCTTTTTAACATTTTTAAATCTACAAGTCATGTTCTATCTCCTGTAGGATCAGTTTCCATTTTTTTGTGGTTCTTTTGTTGCTTTGTAGTTTATTTGAGCGAGCTGTTTCTACTGCTGGTGATGAATTCCGAGCAGACAAGCTATGGGATGCTTACATCGAATGGGAAAAAAGCCAGGGCCAGCTGCAAAGAGTGACTGCCCTGTATGATAAAGTCTTCACAGTCCCAACACAGAATTACACCCAACATTTTGAAAAGTAAGAACTTCCACCACCAGATATCAGTTTTCAAAGTTATCAGATTCAGATATCAGTTTTCCATCAGCCTTTCCTCTTTTAGCCTGCAAAAACATCCGTTTCTCCTCGCTCTTCGCTGCTGGGGACGTTTTGCACTCTGCGCGAAACGTTCCCAGTGGCGAAGAGTGTGGAGAAATGGATGTTTTCGCAGGCTATTCCTCTTTTAGAAAAAAGTCCTGTCCAGTAGTCTGGAACAAGAAGACATTGTTACTAGGAAAGTAACCTTTGTAGCTGACTTTCCCAGTGGGTAGCAGTCTAGGCAAATCATACTCTAAAGAAAATGATTAACTAGGAGGAGCAAGAAGTGGCTATGGGCAGGCAAAATACAAGAGCCACTTGCCCAAAGGACAAGCTTAAAAGTTGTTTTTTTTCTGTACAAAGTCCCATGTGCTGTGGAAGAGCCAAGTGGCTGCAAGCTTTTCTCTTTCTTTCTTGCTCTGGAAAGCAAAGAAATGGGATAATTTAAAATAAATAAGCCTGCATAGCTTCATAGGCACAGTCACATGACTAGTAACTCTAAAGGGGCTATTAGCTAAATAAAGCATTTCTACCATTTTAGCATTATTGTTTTGGTCTAGTGAGTTCAATAATAATTGAAAACTGCTTTTATGAGATGTTATTCATGACTGTATAATCTGTTTCCAGGTTTAAGCAGCACATCAACTCTAACCCCATAGCCGCAGTACTATGTACAGAAGAATTACTGAAGCTCAGAGCTGAAGTGGCAGCAGCTCCTCCTGGGGTAACTACTGCAGAAGCTGAGCCTCTGATCAGCGTGGCTACAACCTCAACACATCCACCAGGTAAAAATACCATGTTCATGTCCTATCAGAAGCCATTAAAATTTACTTTAAATAGGGACTACTCTTTCCTGAGAAAACATTTATGATTACTGTTATTTTACAGAGTGCAGTGATTTTGTTACAAATAGTTATGGTGAGTCCTGGGACTCGTCTTGTGGAAAATTATGAGTCCCAGTCCAGAACCACTGAGTCCCAGTTCAAAAAACAATGACTCCTAAATTGAAAAAGCTTGGGCCTCCATTTAACCAGGTAGTCTGAGTCCAAAACTCTGTATTACAGTTTACTGAAAGCACAACAGAGACTAAAAGAAACATGTGTCATTAAACAATAGCCTCGAGAACAGCCACCAAAATCACAAAAACAGGATATTCTACGAAAACACCTTAAGTGCGATTGATCTATCTTTGTGTCCTACATGGACTCATGCCATGAATTATGTTGTGTCTTTGAGGATTTTTATGTGTCAGGGAGATAGGACGCAGAGATAACAAAATCACCAAGAGTGATGATAAAGGGATGATGTGGCAACTTTACTAGTAAATGTGTCTGTTCAGTGACTGTTTGCTCAGTCCCTGTTGCCTATAACAACTGTAGTCGTCTGCTTTTATTTGACCACTGCTCTTTTGGTGGGTAGAGGTAAAGCAGATCTACTTCCATTTGTTTTGATTCCACATAAACTCTTTGCTGTGTTGACATGGAAAATAGAATGCAGGGAAGGGGTTAGGGAGAATTGGAACAGCAAGGATATTACGATTAGAAAATAAAAGCACATAGCAGGTGTTAGGCAACTTGAGTTGACTACAGAATTGCAGACAGGTGGTGTAATGAAGTTGTTCTAATTTTAGATGTTTGTTAACTATCTGCTATAGGTGTAGATGGAGACTCAGAAGCTGATGAAGTTGCACCAGGTACAGAGAACCTGTCTGCTCCTGGAGCAGAAAGCTCCGTCTCTGCACAGGTGAGGCACATGGTTAAATTGTATGCTTTGTCTCTAGGTACCATGATCAATTTGGATTGATTGTTAGCTTTTTACAAAGCTACAGTGTACCATAAATGCTAGCTCTTAAAACACTAGGGCTTCTAGGCATTCACTCAGTGCAATTATTTTAGTCGCCAGTTTTTTTTTCTACTTGACATGGCAGCCAAAACGGTTGCAGCTTAGAGCACTGTTTTTAATTAGTACTCTGTATTCTTGCTAGAATGATGCTGAGACCGTTGCCATCCGAGAGAAAGTAATAGCAGCTAGACAGAAGGTGTTCAATGCTTTGGAAGAGGAGGTGCGAAAAAGATGGCCATTTGAAGAAGCCATTAAAAGGCCCTACTTTCATGTTAAGCCATTAGAACGTGTCCAACTTAAGAACTGGAGGGAATACCTCGACTTTGAACTTAGCAATGGGGATCATAGAAGAGTTGTTATTCTCTTTGAACGTTGCGTAATCGCATGTGCATTGTATGAAGACTTTTGGCAAAGATTTGCCACTTACATGGAGGGACATGGTGTTGAAAAATGTCGACATGTCTATGAGAGAGCCTGTACGATACATCTGCCAAGGAAACCTTCTATTCATTTAGCGTGGGCTGCATTTGAAGAACAACAAGGTGAGATGACAGATTTTAAAGGATGTGTATTTATAAGTCAATGCCACTCAGGATTATGAGTAACCTGCAATCAGCCCATCCTTCTTCCCTTTTGTTTGTTAACAGCAAGCTTAGGTTAGCTAGGTCTTAAAACACAAAAATAAACACTTTTTAGTGAATCAAGTCAACAATGCACAGGGAAAAACCTCGACAGCTGCTGAGGACGAGTTGTTATTCGTCTTCAGTAACTTTTTCTTGCTTGGATCAGGCAGAATTTAATTTGAGGAGCATTCACCGCTTGCCTGGACAGTAGATAAATTCAACTAGCTGCCTTTGTTACAAACTGCTTAAATTTCCAGTAAAATCTGACACAATAACACAAAATAATGATGACAGATGCCTTGTTTAGGTGGCAGCAGACCACTCGTGAAATAAAAGTATCGGGCGTCTTTTTTCCCCCCTTTCTTCGAAAAAAAAGGGCTAGATTATAGGTGTAACTTAAACATATTTCAAACCTTATATTTTCAATAGCCATCATGAATTATTCCATAGAATAGTTCTAAATAACTGAAATTAATCTAAGTAGGGTTAGAATGTAGCTTAATATCATATTTTTCCGCAAGGAAATTTCGGTGTATTTTCTTTCTTTTCATTGACTTGTTCATGACAATAGATTCATTGTATGAGTGTGAGCAATGAACATGCTGTTTGTGTTTCCAGGAAATGCTGGCAAGGCATCTGAGATCCTTGCTGAATTGGACAAGGGAGTACCAGGGATAATTATGGTAAAGCTAAGAAGAATAAATCTTGAAAGAAGAAGAGGAAACACTGATGCTGTGTCTGGGTTATATGAAGAAGCTATGATTGAGACAAGTGATCAGGAACTTGCAACATTTTTTGCCATTAGATATGCAAGATTCTTAGCTAAGGTATTAAGGTGACCCTCTGTTGTTTGTACACATGCCATTGTTTTAAGTTGTGCGCATATATTTGGGATACATACATGTAGTTTCTAAGACTGGTTTTTTTTAGCATAAAAATGGAACGTTAATTTGATATTGGCCTTTGTTGTATACTGGTCACCTGCCTCAACCCTAGGGATTTGTTTTCCAACCCTGTGGCTGTAGGCTTCTCTCCTGCCGCTGCCACCTATATTGGATAATGAGTAGACCTTGTGGTTGAAGTTGATTGGTAACTTGGTTATTAGATTTTTTTGTATCATTGTAGGTCTCGGGTGATGTTGAAAAGGCCCGGACAGTACTGAAAGGCGCTTTGGAGAAAGACAAGGTAAGATTGATGTTTTGATCATCAGTGTTGCTTCCTGAAGACATGTTTTATCAGGTTTTATTGCAAGTAGAGCGGGCAACCTTTGCTAGTGATTACGTCTGCCCTGTGACTCTTCACTCGTTCCCTGTTGCCAACAGTAAAAAGCATAAAGCAATGTCCTGCTGATTCTCATTGGTTATTTTGAGACAATCTTTTGCTATCTGCAACAGTGTTGACCGTGACTTTCCATATTTTCATTTATTTTAAGTTTAAATTATTTCGAAGTTTTATTTTTATTTTAGAAGCTACACATTTGTGCTTCACTGAAAAGCACGGAGAATGGTTTTCTGGTTCATTTTTGTGGCTTTTAAAGATGATTATGAAACCCTTATTTGAGAAGCCCTTAACTGTCATTACCTTGACCACTTTTTCTGGTGGAAAAGATCTTCTATTCAAAGCTTTGATCAGTGCTCTTAAAGGTTAAGCATGAACCCTGGACTTGCATCTTAAAATTTAGCAGTCACTGGGCAGTGAGGGCAGTCTTTGTTCCTACCCCACTTTTAAAATTTGTCTTTAATTTCTTAACTGTGCATAGGGTAACAAGAGACTATACCTCCAGCTGTTGGACCTGGAACTAAGTACTTACCCAGTAAATGAAGAAAAAATTGAGGAAGTATTTGACCTAGTCAAGGACAGTGAATTGGATTTAGAAACAAAGCAAGGATTTTCCCAGCGAAGAGTTGAGTTTCTTGAAGATTTCAGCAGTGATATTTCAAAAATAACGGCAGCTCAGGAGAATCATGCCAAGTTGTACAAAGGCAAGTCTGCTTTGATCTCCTTGAGCAGCAGAAAGAGATCACAAGAAGTGGATGGGTAAGTTCTCAAACTAGCTAGTACAACTGCATAGTACTGCGTAGTAATATTTTTCTCACAGTTTCTCAGCAACTATCTGGCAACCTACCGCTAGTGGATGTGTCATATCCATGACTTTTCACTCGTTCCCTGTTGCCAAGAGAAATTGCATAAATTGCAATTCTGAAGCTCCCCTGTCTTTGGGGGTTGAATTTTGTTGCGATGTGCTACAATAATCCTTGTTTTAATTATGTTAAATTGGGTTGATACAAACAGCACATAATGCTCCTGTGCATTATGTGCTTTTTAACACACAATGTCTTGGTAGTGATCTGCTTTGTATTATTTATTAAAACCTTACCCTCAATTTAAATACCAAGGTTGTTCTCTGAGAAAAATGATTATCGGTTGTCAAAAAGTTCTGCACCTATGAAATCTAGGGTGCTTAGCATTATGTAACGTGTACTTCTGGTACAAAATTGAAGATTTTCCTGACAGCCTCCTTAAGACAATGCAAGTCACTAGGTGACCATGAGTACTGCTATAGCACAGCTCTGAATAAGAGTATAACTTCTGCAACGCAATGTTCTCCACGGGCAATTGATAAGAAATCGCTAATTTTTGGTCGATCATTCCCTTTATTTTCAAGACCTTTATATTTGATTATGCAATGACATTTTCTTACAGGAAATAAGATGCTGTTAATTTAGTGACAGATGCTTTCAATTTATATTATAGCTCAGATATAAAATCCAAGATGGCCAAAACTGAAGAAGTAGCAGCAGACAGCAGCCAGCAGGTGGCAAGTGGAGCATTGACTGATGTCGGGGCTTATGACCCTTCCTACTCATCAGCTGCTGCCTACACAGCAGCTGCTTCTGCTTACAGCTATGCCACACCTCAGAGCCAGTGGGCAGCTTATTCTGCGGCTCACCCAGTAAGATCTTATATTGAATGAACTTTATGTATTTTGGTCTGTTAATTCTTATCACCGTAAATCCTCTGTTAAGCTTAACTTTCTTCCCCTGAAAAGGGAGGGTTTATTGGGGGGGGGGGGGGGGCACTTAACAGAGGATTTACAGTAACAATGAAGAGTTTCCTTTCATTGGCAACCTTTGCTAGTGAACATGTCTGATCAGTGACTGTTTGCTCGTTCCCTGTTGCCAATAGCAACTGTACTGTTCTGCTATCCATTGATCTCTGCTCTTATGATGAGCAGACTGATAAAGCAGATGTACTGCCATTCCTTCCAAAAGCTCTGTTTTCTTCATAGAACACTTTCATGTACAAGTGACTTCCCTTTAAAGACCCTTTTATTCCCAAGCCATTTGTTGAAGTTTAACTTTTTAAGTCTTCTGATTTAACCCTGTGGTGTGACTATTCAAATTGTGCATTTTTTCTATTTTGGCTTTCAGTCCTCCCATTTTCCTTGTAGCAAAATTCCTCATGAATATGTTGTTGTCATTTGTTCCAGAATGCTTACACTTACAGTCAGTGGTATCAACAGTATGGGGCAGCATATGGACATGCACACCAGACTGCCACACAATAGAAAATGCTTGCAGGCATGCACTGTTGACAGACTACACATCAGTTATAGCTCGGACGGCGAAAAACCAGACAGCAAAGTTTGTTGCATGTTTTGCCGTGTCAGAATTTTACAACTGCATTGGTGTCCAAGCCAGTTTTGGTTCACTAGGTGAAAGCTACACAGTCAGCTGTCATGTGTCACACATCTTAGAACAATGAACAGTGAAAACGTCTAGTTTATAGCAGGGGCAAACTATCAGGGCTCTTTATATTGTTCGGTAAACAATACTTCTAGTTGTTTGGTCCCATGGCTGTAATTTGGTAGCTTATGCTAGCAGTGTTGACTACTATGTAAGGATACAAGGTCTGGCTGTTTGTTCTAGATGTCACAGAAAGTTGCCTTGGCCCTCAAAACAAACTTAAAGTAAAGTGTTGAAAGCAGCATTATTTATTCCAGGTAAAAACTAGAAACTATTGGAACGTTCATGACTGTAGAGGCTGCTTCTGATTTTTCAAATAAAAAAAATTATCTTTGAAGTTTGTGTTTATGAGAATAATAATTTTTAGTTTTATTCCTACTATGCCTTATGGAGACAGACAGGGAAGTAACAACACGGAACTTTGTTTCTGACAATTTGCAGCTCAATAAACTAAGAGAATAGATACTAGCTTTGGGCACAGTGACTTCTGGAAGTGCTTTGTTGGATAATATTATTATGATTGGTTGATGGGAATCTTAGGCAAGTACTAACCAATTGTTTACTGTCATTCCAAACAATCCCAGAAATCACTGTTACAAAGCTTGTACCTTTCTCCTGCTAGTTTATGAAGTGGTCAATTATAGTCATAAAAAGACAGCATTGTTTTTGAAATTGAATCCAATTGAAGCAAGAAATGACCACTGCCTGGGTCTACCCTCAGTGGAAGGGATGGACAGCAAATGTTACTGCTTTTCCAAACTAAAAAAATGCCCCAATTTTTTTGTTAACGCCTTTAATATGGCAATCAGGTGCCACGTATGATGTATAGTTATTTCTCCTGGTTTAATTTTCATAAGTTAAGAAATTGAAAGCAAACTTTTATCTGACTCAGGTTCAATGTTACAAAATCGTACAACAATGACAACCTGCTACAGTATCTGTTGCGTGTGTTTTTTATGATGATGTTAAATTTGACATTCAATATAATGAAGAAAAAAATTAAGATTGCCTCTTGCTACTGAGGCACTTTTTACAAAACTGACACCCATGAGCAAAGAAGTTGTCCAAAACTTTGGTCCAAAGTTATTTAAGAATTTTTCACATTGCCATATTATATCGTTATACTAGGTTACATTATAATTTTTATTTCTCTAAAATGTCATGGATAACATGCATTAGTTTAGCTTTCATAGCTGGTGATTATGTTGGGGAGGTGTAATGTTTCACGTATTTAAAAGGCCAATTTTAACAACGAGCATCAGAAGCATGTCCAACCGAGCACATCGTAAACATCAAACACACTGCGAATGTGCAAAGTATGGGATATAACAGGAGGGGCAGTGGAGAGCGAGGTGACTTTGTGCCCATTTCAGGGTTGTCAGAAAGTTTTGAAGTAGACAGCTGAGTTGTCAAAGTAAGCGGCCAGTCCAGGGATATTTTATTTAAGAAACACCATCCATAAAGAAATGCCAAGCAGAGTACATGGCTGATACCTAACCAAGTAGGTGGCAATTTTCGCCGGCAGCCAGCCACTTTTGACAACTCTTCCATTTGCATGTTAGTCAGACAACTGCAAGATACACAGGCTAACCTTACTTGGGAAATAAATGCAAGGCAGGACCTCTGTGCACTATTTTAGTTATTATAACTATTATTTTTTAACGTACAGTGATCATAATAATCATGAATGTTTATTATCTATTTCCTGAACACTCAAGAGTAGAAGAAGGGTAACTGTTTCATTGCTTGTACTAATCAAGTTGCTGTCACGCCATTCTCATTGGTTGCTTTCCAGATCATGTGCACATAGTATGCAGGAAGCTCAACTTTTCCAAGTGGTTCAAAGTCACCAAAAACTTCATGCCTTACTTCCTCACCAAAAATGTCCTTGAGAAGGCTGCTGAAGGTTTTCAGGCGAAGTGGACAGTACGACAGACGGAATTTGCTGCAAATGATTATAACATCTGTCAATAATAAATAATAATACCTAAGATACATCTATTTTATTTTAAATTATGATATTCAGCACAAGGAGGAAAACCGAAAAGATTCAGCTGTTGCTGATTACAAACTTCCACTTTCCAAACCAACCCATCTATAGATAATTTATTTTACCTGACTTCTCCATCAGCTGACTTCCTTTTCTTTGCTTTTGGCTCTTCTCCCTCTTCCATAAAATCTTCTGATGCTTTGGAGGGGTCAACGGTGTAGTCCAGAGTTATCATACTTTCTCTACCATCCACGTACAGTACAGAGGTCTTGATGCCTTCAATGCAGTCACTCTACAATCAGACAAAAAAATGATTATTATTCTCTGTATTATAGAATCCACTCATGATGACGTGCAGTTTATTTGTAATGACTTGGCCAACTGTGCAGTTGGAGTGATGGACTCGCAGTCCACAGGACTCAATTTCATTACAACTCAAATTTTATCTCTGAGACAAATGGCCAAGAAAGAAGAATTAATATCACAATTATATTATCACAGCATCCCTAAACACTCCCTCTGTACCCATACCTGGCTTTGAGACCTCCCATTACCCTCTTGTACTGAAATTGCCACATTTAGGGAAAGTTCATTTAATATGACAAAGGGGGGGGGGGGGGGGATGAAGATATTGAAACTCGAAGCTTGAAATTTTAGCAGCCCCCTTCGCTAGCGGTTCAATTTTTTAGGAGCCCCCTCCTTGGTAGTTGAAAAAATTTCAGAGCCCCCCTCCCCCTCCTCCTTCAATTCCTTTGCTCCCCGAAAAAAGATCGCTAGACTGTATTAAATATATTTACCGTTATTGTCTTCAATGGTTTATACTATGACAAACTTGAGATACAGTTGTGATACAATTTTCTAAAGCATTTTTGGGATGAACAAGAGTGTAATAATTACTGAAACTACATTTGTTATATCTGTAAACCACGTGATATAGCTGAGTTGCACAGGTCATTAAATTGTTGAGTTGAAAACCATCCGATCTGTATGATGATGTCATGTGTTGGTTTTGAAGTATACAAATTTTCGGGCCCCCCCTCCTAGCTCAACAATTTTTTCAGAGCCCCCCCTTCGGGTGTCTAAAAGTTTTCGGAGCCCTCCCTCAATATCTTCATCCCCCCCCCCTTGTCATATTAAATGAACTTTCCCTTATCCCTGCAAGCACATTGAAATATACAAACTCACATTGTAGTATAAATTCTTTGAGGGGGCTTTGCCAGTATCGAGAATGGCATCATAATTCCGGTGATCAATAAAGAGCACTCCGCCTGGTTTCAACATATCTTTGAAGTTCTCAATCGCCAGTTTCTGATTACTAAGATCTCCTTGAAAGTCTGGCAAGTGGGCAAATGAATTGCCAAGGCAGATAACGGCATCAAATCCTCCTTCAGGTACTGTAATCTGAGTTTCTTGCAAGGACAGCCAGTTACCCTCTTCAATTTCTGGAAGAAAAGTTACAAGTTAGTAGCCACAAGTGTCCTCACATCTTACATAAATAATATATCCATTTTATTATGCAGCTTCTCTATCTCAAATGCAAGATTTTTCACCACTCAGAAATTAAGGATTTTTTAGGAAAACCATAAAAAAGGGCATTGATCTGGAAAAATCCAAGGGCATTCACATAAAATTTAAATGTTTAAAACCTCTTATAATACTCTACAACTACCGCTGCTGACATGCTATATTATTGTGGAAACGGTTAATGGTGTCATGCATGATCTGAAGTGTTAATTGGAGAATGTTTCCTCTATAACATGAACAGAATCATGGCACCAATCATCATAATACTGATGAGAACTTACCCCAGTTATCAAAAGCTTCCTCTTTCCGACGCTGCCAGCGAATCTTCCATGCCTGTTTTAACATTTTATCACTGGCATCTGTGCTTGTCACCTTAAAGTTGTTTTCAACCAGCATTATGGAATCAACCCTTAAGCAAAACAAGAGAGCGAGGGTCAAAAAGTTAATGTTCTGTAAAATGCGCCTGATCAAAATATCATATGGTGTCATGTATCAGCAAAAACTGCCAGGAGTGTAGTCTTAATGACTCCAAAAAAAATTAAGAGAAAAAATTAGAGTGTTGTTGTCGTATGGTGATAGCCAGAATCCAGTCTGATCTGTTTCAAATGTTTTGGTGAGTAATGATCACTAAACAATAAATATTATCAAAAATTATTAAGGATTTGGACTGCTGTTCTGTGCTTTGACTAACATTTACCACCTGGACTTCAGCAATATATGGTCACTATCAATCATAACAATCATAACTGCAGTTGAAATTTTTGTGTTAACAAGTTTCTCCCTAACTACTATAATCGTTAATCTAATAATCATTATGAATCAAAGATAGGAGAATGTATCAGTCTATACTTTGATCCCAAGATTAATAAAGTATTATTGATGGAAGGAAAATCCGATAGAGGTTTGAAAATTTCATGCTTCTTTACTTCATTTGTTGACTATCATTTAAATCGGTGTTTTAATTTGATATCCAGACACCTCAACATTCTAGATATCTCTTGATTTCTGTAGTACCCTGCGAGCAGTGCTTTCTCCAGGCCGGACACTACGGGAGAGTTTCTCTCCCGTAACGTCCGGCCTGGAGAAACCACTGCTCCCAGGGTATTTCTGTAGAGGCAACACCTTAGCTTTCCACATTTGATATATTTCCCCTTGAATATTAAGCCTCTGTTATTGAATTGTCCAACTCACTTCTACTAGACAGTATGTTATTCATTATCAAAAGTTACCTGAGTAGTAGGTATCCTTCCTTTTTTATCAAGCTCCAAGACTTGAAAGGAGAAGGAAGGTCAACCTTATTTGAGAAACTGGAAACATCCTGCAGTTCCGTTAGATTTTCAAATCTAGGAACTCATATTTGTCAGATAGCTATCTGTAAATAAACATCAACACCAGAGGAAATTTAAGAAACATATGCTACAAGGTGCACAGATCACTCACTCCCCACCCTATTATATTGCAAACGAAAATTTACAAAAAATAATACAACGTAACGTTGTAAACTGTAGTCAATACAAGCAATAGATTTCAGAGAAACCAGTAGAAATGACAGAACTTGCTTTAACATCGAGAAGACAATGTGAATGAAATTAGATATAGAAATCTATTTTCACTATTACACTCATTCACCACAAAAGACAAACACGGCTTCATTGTTTGAGCTCTCGTCCTTTCATCCCCACAGACCAAGGGATGCAGGCTTTCAAGAGACCCCTGTAGTGGTGAGGTAGGAGAAGCCAAAGGAGGTGTGGGAACACTGTGCAAGTCTCCATGTCCCATATATACAGTGTATGTATGTTACTATGTGTTTGTAGATATCTTTTCTCTGTCACTGAGTCTTAATTTTATTGTTTGTCACTATTTTACCTGCCTCTTTACCGGGGCCTAGCCGAAGGCTGGCACCGGTCATAAAATGCAACGCGTTTCTGTGTTTTCAAAGTTACATTGTTAGGGATATATCGCTGACTGAGATATATCGCTGGCTCGTTACTTTTGGGAGTGTTCGCTGAGATATATCGCTGGTTCAGAAATGTGAAGTGTTGAGTAGGGAGCAACAACTGTAACCATGTAAATATCAATTCGATTAGTTTGCACACGGAATGGTTTAATACGACTATATTTACCACTTATCAATAAATGATATCCCTGTCTATTGCAAAATATTGTTACAGTATTCATCCTAGAGAAGACAAAGTTTGGTGGACGTAGAACTGTGTACACTACAGGCCCATTTACACGACCGAAAAAATTGGAGCGGCCCAGATAAAAAGACGAACGGCTCCGACAAAATTCGACGTGTAAACGGTACTTGACCTGTTCCAGTTGTATCCGTTCCGTTCCTAAAAAGGTCCATAGGCGGCTATGGACCCCTTTCGGAACGGAACCGATAAAAAACGGTTCCGTACCCACATTTTTGTTTTCTTTTCAACGTGTAAACGCTGGCCCTTTTTTCGGTACCGTTCTGTTACGTTTTTTATGAGCCCGTGGTGCTCCACGCCAGTTGTTTAGCGTACATTACATGCGTGTTGGAAGAAGATCTTCGACACTCGAAAGTTAGCATACCACTGATCGTCAGAGTAAGTGCTGTATGTAAGATCAAACCAAGCGCTTCTTCTTGGAATTTGCCAGAAGCTCCTTTCGACTGTGAAGTGCGATACAAGGGCTGTTAATAGGAGAACCGTAAGCCTTGTTTTTCTCCTAATTCGGTACATTTTCTCAGAAGAACTTTGACGAATCGCACGCGCTGTCAAACGTGAATTTCGTGTTCTCTTCTTTAGAAGAAACCAGAAAAGTGCTTGTAAACCTGCATCCATGATAACTTATTAAACTTGCATGCGCCAAGCTTTGTTTATGCGTTTCAGTACCTTACAATTCGCACTCCCTACAGGAAACTTCGTCAAATATTTTTCGACAAACAATTAAAACTCATTAGGAGGAAGTCTATCACTGCTTTGCCTTATGAAGCAACAAAACAAAATATTTTCAAATAACCTTTGTCACGCAATATTTACGTTAGCGAGATGCGCAAATTCTCAACTGTTCAAAATGCAGGATTCCCTAACATTTTGTCTTTTCACATTATTCATTAGACGTTGATGTACAATTTGTATGTTTTTCTCCTTGGTATTCTTAGCTACTTTGGATTCTTGTTGCAAAGAAATATCTTATTATTATGTAATCGATCTGAACACGTGAGAAAAACTGCCTAAGGCATGGGTCGCACTTGGGAAAAGTTTTCATCTTTGCCGGCTAAAAAAACACAAAAATTCGAAACCGCAACCGGAAAAGAAAACTTTTAGTCCAACCGAGGAGGGTCGCATTAGTGGGAGTTAATAGTTTTTGCTTTGACACATTGAGAACTTAAGAACGCCAGATACCAGAAAACATTTTTCTCTTCTTCGTCCGAACCTTTGTCGAAGGATCTTTTTCCTCCATTCCCAGTTTCAGGAGGATGGGACGGATAAAGAAGACCAGAAAGTGCTTGGATGCGAATAGTGCATTTGGCTTGGAGAATAACAAACCTGTGAAGTGTTTGCTTGTCTAGACGGGAACTCAACTGGTTCGCCTTCAATAGAGCTAGTTCCCGTAAAAACCTTAAAATAGCGAAGGTTTATAAGCGAGTGAGGTCCTTGCCTGTAGAGAATTTTCCAAAAAAACTTGAAATGGCGAAGGATAGCCGAGTAGAAGCCTCTTCGCGAAGGTCTGAAAATTCGACCGCGTTTATTTAAATTGATCGTGTTTTAAATGAATCACGTTCATGACAAGGCGCTGACAGTTACCGCTGTGATTCTTATTGTTTAGCTCGAGTTTTCCAAAATCTGCCTGCCCCACCCAAGCACTACGGCGTCTTTGATGTTTTTGCCGATTTTCAAAGTTTTTTCCAACTTGAAAACTCGGGGTCGCACTTAGCAATGTCCACCGATGACAGATTTCTACCGCAAGGTAAACAAATTCTCCCAAAACTTTGCCAAGTGCGACCCATGCCTAACTTGACAGCCTAGGATCGGGAGTTGACATTATTCATTACACCTTGTTTTCATCTCTAAAGAATATTTGCAATAAAAAAGATTTTCATGTCGCCCTACAAACTTGTTGATGAAAACGACCCTTCCACGTGGGTTGCCAAGACAAAAGTGGCCCCGGTAAAATTCACGAAGTCAGTTTCTTGTTTAAATTTGAAATGATGATGTTTTATTAAAGGTCATGTTGCTTGCCAGCATTTTCTTCCATAACGAGACCTCACTGAAGTTTTTTCTACCTTGCTTATCAAGCTGAACATGCTGAAGCGTGATCAGCCAGTTTTTAAATCAGGAGCCCATGACTAGCTTCTGTTTTAAATGAAGTATGAAAGTGTGTGGATGTGTTGTTTTTTAGCTTAGCTCTGTTATTATTATTATTTAAACTTTTCTAAATAGTTTCCCAACGTTGATGTTAAAACAACTGACAGTTTTGTTGTTTCCTATCGCTGCTTAGCCTTGGCAAGAATAAAAAACCTCGTCATATTTAATTCTAAAAACAAGAAACGTAAACAGTACAGTGGCTTGCTCACTTCCTTCACGTGCCATCACGTCGCGACTCACGTTGCTCGAAAAAACCTGTATACAACCTGACGTTACCCTGGTGTAAACTAGCCTGCGAAGCGCAGACGCATTTCCGGTCGTCGCTTCTCTCCCTCCGAAAAATAGCGTCTGCGAACCCGAGCGACAAAACGATTTCCGTGACGTAAAACCTTTTGTTTTGATGTAGGCCAATCAGATCAAAGGATAGAATACAGCTCGAGTGACTCCTCGCGACCTCGCGCGCTGAAGTGTCTTGGATTTTGGAGAGAATTACCAAATACGCTTTGGAACGGGAATTTCACGACCATAACAAGGTTTCCTGCGACGTTGAATGCTGACTTCTTTATGAAGCAACTGCTTCTTAAGCTATGTATGTGATGTGGGCCTTTGGTTTCGCTTTATAAAATACGGTAGTACGTGACATAAACAAAACCTGGACAAAATAATCGCTACAGCGAAAGGAAAGCAACATAGCTTAATGACATCGCGCTCAAACTTATTTATTTCAATTTAACCAGCGCCGACAAAAGGTGGTGAATCAATTACACAGACACATCCTTGACTGATTCAGAAATCTCTAACAATCGCTCGTTAATAATTCTAGTATCGCCACAACACAATGATCTGAAAGCTTTACGGTCAAGTCGCCCGAAAGTCATCTCGCCCGAAATTTATAGTCATGTCGCCCGATATTTTGAGTCATTTCGCCCGAAATTTCATAATGCTCAAAAAGATTCTAAAATTGCTAGTCAGAGTGAAACTATGAAACTCAGGTTGTTTGTTTCGCTGTCGTTTTCATGGAGATAGTAAACCTAAAATAAATGTAGTAGTATAAACGAGGTAATTTTATAAAGAAAATAACGACTCAGGACTCCCAAAGGTGGTCGTTGGTCGTATTAACGGAGTGGTCGGATAAACGGGATTTTCAGATAAGAAAATGAGTGGGCTTTTGTTCGGGCCACAAAAAAGTGGTCGCAATAACGGGGTGGTCGTATGACAGGGTTCCACTGTATTAATTTACCCTCTTTATATATGGTTAACCGGATCAAAATTTACGTGCGACCACCTGAGGAAACAAGGAACAACAGTTACTGAACAAGTCGCGATAATTTATGCCGCGTCTGATCCTAAGGGGAATGATGCTAACACGCTTTGTTCACGTGGTTAACAATAAACAACAAAAACCGCTGTAAAAGTTTCAGGTTGTTTTTTATACAAGAAATCAAACTAAGAGAACATAATTACAACAATCTTTACTGTAGAATGAGCGGCTTACAGCTGGGCTTAGTTCATAGCAACGAACAAGGAACAACACTGAAATGAACAGTGAATGAACAGCGGTATTGGAGTCTTTGTTTAACTTCATATTTGCATAGGTTAGCGAGTCAACATTTTAGGAGTTTATTCCTTGCGATTTACTTAAGATGTTACTTTTCTTCAAGTTTATACACTCGATAAAAATTGCGGGCGACATGACTTAGGATTTCGGGCGACATGACTATGTATTACGGGCGACATAACTCTGGTTCCGGGCGATATGACTTCGGGCGAGATGACTTTCGGGTGACTTGACCGGCTTGACTGAAATATTATAAACCTGGGCCAGACCCAGCGTGAAATAAATAGTTACAGCGGTAAATAGATCATAGTCAAAATGACATTTCAGCTACGACGCTTCTACTCATCTCACAAAAAACTATGGAAATGAGAACCCTGAAAAGAACATGTATTTAAAGAAATATACCGGAGCAAATATAAAATGCTTTCGATCTGATCAAAGTTCTATCTGAACCAAGAAGCAACCACGCATGGGAAATCAATTACCACATGTCCTACCTTTCAAAGATAAAGGATATCTACTAAAAAATATCTAAAACGGCTTACGACAAACTATCGAAGAGTTCTCCAAGGCATACTTTCCTGCCAGGAACCAGAAAGGAACAGAAGCAACAAACAGCATGATGCGTCTACTGTCATTAGGACAGTTATCGTTTCGAATATGATCAAAACAACTACGTCTGATAAATCATTGACTCCGTAGGCAAATAGATGAAAAATGTCCTCTAATCTTTTCTTCGATATGAATCCTCTTGATACTTATTTCGTCAATCAGTCCCACAATCCTGGCAAATTAACTTTCGTAAACGCGTCGTTCTGAGAAAAAAGGACGGCTATACACAAGCCACGTCGTCCTTTCAATTTCGACTTGAAAACATATCCATCGCGCACGATCCTGCGAGAAGTCTCGCGAGTTAGTTCCTTGATTTTAAGAGCTAAACCGCGATTGGCTAAAAATGTTTTACGTCACGGAAATCGTTTTTTCGCTCGGGTTCGCAGACGCTATTTTTGGGAGGGAGAGAAGCGACGACCGGAAATGCGTCTGCGCTTCGCAGGCTAGGTGTGAACCGGCTTGAATACAATGTTGGTGTGTTCATATGTTTCAAATATGCCACGAATCGAAGGTTTTTGTCACGAAAAAATCGGAACAACCAAAAAATGTATCCTGTCTTTCTAGCCTAATGTTTCTTCTTTTTTGTCGGGTAAAAATCGATTGGAGATCATAAGTTACTACCTTCGTATGCTAAAACACTTAAAGCCGTAAAGAGAAAACAACAAAACTTAAGCTGTTATGAGCAACACGAGTTTTCCATTTCAGATCCTCACCAACGTGTTTTAAGTCTTAAAAGTTCGCTTTACCTACTTTATACACCAACATTTTTCTCACCCCGTGCCACAAGCGACATCCAAGATGTGTCTGATCCCGTTTTCGTTCAAAAGATTACAGAAGAACTCCCTGTATGACTCAGTTCTCTTCTTGTGTCCGCCAATATAGTGTTGCCAAACTCTTGCTGCCTTCCCATCGGCGTATTGATCGGGAATACCCGACTCTCCGATTCCAAGAGAACGGGTTCGATAGATGCTATCAACCATTGTGGACTCTTTGAACGTCCCTTCCGCCCGCAATTAAAGTGAAACGGATTTTCGTAGTTTGTATTACAGTCAAACCAAGTCAAGCGTACCCCCCAAGATTCTATCAGTGAATTGATTATTTAAAAACTGAATCCGTTAGTCGTTCCCGTAACTGATGTCAAATCAAAGCGGCATTTCTGCACGCGTAATGAGCAGTGAATATTTTACGAGAACTTCTCTGTATTTGGTCAGATTGGAAATCTTTGAATGGATTAAGCTTCTTAGAAGACATTTACATCAATTTCAGGAAAATGGAGCTGGTAGAAATTTCATAACTGCCTCGCGTGTGAATTCACGGCTCATTACACATTCAAGAATGCAAAGACAATCTGAAATCTACAACTAACAACGGATTCAACTTTTGAATAATAAATTCATTAATGGGTTCTTGGGGGGTTCGCTTGACCTGGTTTGACTGTAAGACTTTCAAGTTGTAAACAAGTGGTCAGGCAGAATGACTGGAAAGACTTGTTTTGAAGCCCTTATATGGCAATCTCTTTGTTCTATGTATGCCCTTTATGGAAAGTATAGCCTAATAAGGTGAATGACTGGGGGCGTGACCACGCAAGAAAAAATCCCGCGAAATTCTCATGACTCGAGTTTACAACGTTCAGCTGACCGTCCAAGCTGACTGATGACGACCATGCACTAAGTTGTAATTATCAAGCATGGGACGCAGTGATGAAACACCGAGAAGGGAGTTAAAAATACGACGCACTACAGCGGAGTATTTTTGACGAACTTCGAGGTGTATTATCTGGTGATAAAACACTGTGTCGAATGCGAGAAGGAGAAGTTAAGGATGCAAAAATGAGCAGTTTTTCATCTGATTTCCCCCTTTTTTACTTTATGAATTATTTAATAATGAGTTTGAGAAGGACAAGGACAAAAACCAAAGAACTTCCCTCCACGTTATACAACTAAACTCTTCTCTTTTTCAAGCAAACTTTGCAAAAAAAAGTTATTGGTTGTGCACCAGCATGGCCGCCTTGTCACTTAGCTAAAAACTACCAATCAGGAGGCGATTATCCTGTACCAATAGGTCACTTTTGTTCGACCTCGTTCCGAGCGGATAATAAAGGGCCAATGGGTAATTTTATTAATACTTGTACCCTTGAGTCTAGACACCAAATTCGCCTTATCTTAAAAATTCTCCAAATCCTATTATACTTGACAAAGAGTTAACAAGGAAACAAAAAAACGAAAGGTTGCAATTATTATATGCAATATGTACTATCCTGTAGTTGACGGGCGTATTTTTCTGGTGAGCGAGAGATTAGAATTTTCGAAAGACCTTAGATAACAATTACCTGAACCAGGTTGGTGTTCAGCAGTTTTGGTGAAAACGCGGGCTCATAAAACTGTTATCAAGGATTGTCAGAATTTTCCTGCAGTCGCCATCTTTGATTTTGAAAGCTAAGAAAGACTGGGGAAAGAAAGGTCGAATTGGGGTAGGAGGAGAGTAAAGAAGAACACACCGTTTTTTAGCTATTTCTTTAGCCTGTTCACGCTAATTACGTCGTCGCTTGTTTCTCTCTCCCCAGTTCCCACTCTTTCACTACGTATTGTGCTTGCAGTTGAGCACCATAAGCAAAGAAAATTCTAATGATTACCCCCACCCATGATCTAGGCTATAATACGAATGAAAACGAGAAAAAATAGCAAAATGGGATTTGGGATAACGGAACCCCTTATATTTAACCACGCAAAAAAGAAGAAAGCACTTAAAGCCAAGCTCTGTTAACGATTGTTAGTTTATTCAGCTGAAAGGTTGTCCCAACACTTTATTTAATTTTGACACAATGGATCAAGAAAAGAGGCTAAAACTACCAAAAAACACTCGTGCATCGGAAAAAATCCTGGTGCATTTCAAATCAAGAACGCGCCAAAAAAGCTGTGGTAAGTTTTCATGTAGGCTATCCCAGCATAGTGCGTGGCGGCCACGGTAATGACGTCACCAGCTTTAAGATGAAACACCCCACCTGTGGAAATCGTAAACTCGTCCCTTCGCAGCGAGTTCATTGGTGGATGAGCCATGGCGATCACTTTGTTGTTCACAAGGATAGAAATTCTGACAGGCTTTCCTCTGTAGCCACGCCAGTAAATTTGTTCATAAATGTAATAACGTCCAGGGATGGGTACAGTAAGTTTTCCGTCTTTATACTTCATACCGCCTGCGAGATGGCTGTAGGGAGCACTTAGAGTCCAGTCTTTGATTACTGCAAAACCATCAAACAACAGTGCGGTAAGTCTAACGTTTGGGTCCGCCGCAGTGGGTCCGCCCGGTGGCCCAAATTGCAGTTTTTATAATGAAACAAGTGGAAGATGGGTGACAAGATGAAATAAAAGCTGTATGGAAAGCGGCGTTACTAAAGATAAAATTCCAAACAGGAGTAAATTTATGCGTTTTACGCTTTGGAAAATTGTTTATCATTATTATTATTATTTAAATTCATGTAATTTTAAAAGAACCCGGCCCTATAAAACCTAGGAAAAGTTCCCAGAAAATTATCAACATGTCATTCATTGCCTGACCAGTAACCAGATAACAAATGAGTGTCCGCATGCAACGCATATCAGCTTGAGAATATGGACGGTGACAAAATCAAAATAATAGCATCCATAAACAAAGATATCGCTATTATGACCGATACCTTTGTTGACTTGGTAAGTGACATCCCCTTTATTAGCTCCCTCAATGTGAGCCGACGGTTTGTTTGGATCCTTGAAGAGACGGGATAAAGAGCATACAGTAAGATAAATAAATCTGAAATCCGACTTTAAATAACAAAGATAAAAAGGCAATGACTCATTTACCATGGAAGTGCTAACACTGAATGGGGGCCTAATTATTTGTTAGAGGCGGAATTCTCACTGTTCTTTTAGAAATGTCGATACTTGTCTCTAGGTAATACTTCAGAACTTTGCGTTTTCCCCGACTACAGAAGGTTGAATTTCGGCATAAACTGAACCCCTGAAGTCCAAAGGAACTTTGCAATTCGAAATGAGAAATGGAACTTCCTTGTTCACTTCACTACCTGATAGTTTTCAGGGGGATAGACAACGAACATGCAAGGATTCATTTTTGCACTTCGTATTTATTATTTCTTCTTCCGCTTTACGTTTGCTATCAGCTATTTTACTAAGCTCGCAAAATATAATATATTTTCTGACTTCTTGAGTTCGATTCCATCGCTTTCACTTTTTTATCGTGTACGGTGTATACGAACCTTGTAAAATCATCAAAGGAATATCTCACCGGTAACTTGCAATTACAAGGTGCAGACTTTCCTCCATCCCCTTTTGCACCTTTCATTCCAGCGTCTCCTTTACTACCTTTATCGCCCTTTTCACCCTAAAAAATACCAGACATGTTCCAGCGGGTTTTCCTCTTATTCAACCAAGCCAATGTTCATTAAGAATTTCAATCGAGTTAAAATATACCCGCATATGTAGTCACGTAAGGGGAATTGAAAAAAAGCAATTGCAGGTCTGACACTAAAACGTTTATAAATTAAAATAATATATTACAGCTGAAATGCGTGCGACTTTTTGCCACTATATAAAGGAAAGACGCGATGAAAACCGATGGATGATAAACGCCGACATAGAATATAGACGGGTTTAAATAGCGAGGGGAAATTGATTAAAAAATTAACAATTGTTGAGAGCGACTCAAACAATTTGCCTTTCGAAGACAGAGACAAACAACTGAACTGCGAAATACTGACAAATCATGATGACTTTGTGAAACGACGAGCTCAATAATTATTTTGTCATTCATGGGGGTATGTTCTTTTTGTATTGGAATTTGCAGACAATGGTCAAACTGAGCATGAGCATTTTGGCGAAAAAACCTGAATGACATGTAAAATGAAAATCTCAGTTACCTTAACTGCGTTTCCATGTTGCCCCACGTTGATATTGATCGGATTTCCTGGAGTTGCACAAATCTTCTAGGAAGCCAACGAAATGACTTCGCATTAAACAAAATCAACAATATTCGTTAAAACTTGAAAAATCAGTAAAACACTGAATCTGTTGGTTATCGATTTTAACCCAAACTTTTGTTTCGGAGTAGAGAAATGAACTGGTTACTTAAAGTCTCACTGTTAATGCAGAGAAACCGCACTTTTAATGTTAATTGCCCATCAAATAAACAGAAGTAAAAACTGTAGGAAACATCGGGTGTTAAGGAATAAGGGGGTGACTGAATTGAACTTTATGTGTTTGAGCTTGTTTGGGTCTGTTAATTGTTATTACAGTAAATCCTCTATTAATTCTCCAGGGGGGCTTATTTATTTCAAACACATTTGAGGAGGTGCTTAATAGAGACAGGGAAGTTTATATTGTTTAGCAAAGACGATGGTATCAGGTGGAAAAGCTCAGGTACAAGAAGTTGGAGGTCATGCAGCTGAGGATCCAACACAAATGCAAACTTTCAGCTGGTGCATAAACTATCCTGGATCAGGCCAGATGAAGTTTGACAGTAGTGGTTGATGAATACAGTCTGTCATAATAAATCTTATTAGTAGATAATAATAAGAGGCGGAGGCCTAAAATAGACGGGGGGGCCTTCCCCTGAAAAGGGAGGGTTTATTGGGGGGGGGAGTTAACAGAGGATTTACAGTAACAATGAAGAGTTTCCTTTCATTGGCAACCTTTGCTAGTGAACATGTCTGATCAGTGACTGTTTGTTCGTTCCCTGTTGCCAACAGCAACTGTACTGTTCTGCTATCCATCGATCTCTGCCCTTATGATGAGCAGACTGATGAAGCAGATGTACTGCCATTCCTTCCAAAAGCTCTTTTTTCTTCATAGAACACTTTCATGGACAATTGACTTTCCTTTAAAGACCCTTTTATTCAGGCAGGTACAAAAGTCGGACCGGATCAACTCGGACCGCCAGTCCGGGTCGGATCAACTCGGATCGACTCGGATCAACTCGGGTCGAATAAAAAAGTAAAAATAAAATAAAATTGGACTCGGATCAACTCGGATCATAGAAAAAAAAACAACTCGGATTATAAAAAGAAAAATAAAATCAGTCGGTATCACTTACTTTCACCCGCCATTTTGTTTTTTTGTCACGAACTCTTGGTTGCGTAAAGTAATTTTATTTTTATTTTTATTAATTTTAATGATACACTAGTGAGCAGCACACATACACTTCCAGTGAACATTTTTAATTTGGAAGGAGGTGAAATCATGTTCGCCCGGGACAACGAAAATTTTCGTACCCCAGGCGAGAATTGAACTCACGATCCTCCGAATACTACATGTTTATCGGACGTTCCGACCACTGAACCGGAGGGTCGCGAGTTCGATTCTTGCCTAGGGCATGGAAATTTCCTTGTCCAGGGCGAGCATGTGGTTTCTCCTCCTTCCAAGTTGAAAATGTTCACTGGAAATGTATGTGTGCTGCTCACTAGTGTATCATTAAAATTAAGTTTCAGAAGTCCTGCAGAAAAAAACAAAACAAACAGGAACAAACAAACACTCTTCGGTAACTATCTAAATGCGATCAACAGACCAGGCTTTTGACGCTTTTCTGATAAATAATTCAGTAGTCTAATAAATAAGCAAATATATACATTCTAGGCGACTGAAACTATCATTTCTTTACTGTCGAACCACAACCACGAGTTTATAACATGATCCGAGAGGAACTGACACTAGTAAAACAAAATGGCGCCTGAAAAAGAGAAAAAAAGGATGATCTGGCCTTTTTCACCCTCCAAATGGGTTAAACTTTCAGTTTTGCTGATTTAATTTAATTTTTTTTTATGATCCGAGTTGATCCGAGTCCAATTTTATTTTATTTTTATTTTTTTATTCGATCCGAGTTGGTCCGAGTCGATCCGAGTTGATCCGACCCGGACTGGCGGTCCGAGTTGATCCGGTCCGACTTTTGTACCTGCCTCTTTTATTCCCAAGCCATTTGTTGACGTTTAACTTTTTAAGTAAGTCTACTGATTTAACCCTGTGGTGTGACTATTCAAATCGTGCATTTTTTTAAACTTTGGCCTTCAGTCCTCCCATTTTTCTTGTAGCAAAATTCCTCATGAATATGTTGTTGTCATTAATTTTGTTCCAGAATGCTTACACTTACAGTCTGAGTGGTATCAACAGTATGGGGCGGCATATGGACATGCACACCAGACTGCCACACAATAGAAAACACTTGCAGGCATGCACTGTTGACAGACTACACATCAGTTATAGCTCGGACGGCTAAAAACCAGACAGCAAAGCTTGTTGCATGTTTTTCGGTGTCAGAATTTTACAACTGCATAGGTGTCCAAGTCAGTTTTGGTTCACTAGGTGAAAGCTACACAGTCAGCTGTCATGTGTCACACATCTTAGAACAATGAACAGTGAAAACATATAGTTCATAGCAGGGGCAAACTATCAGGGCTCTTTATATTGTTCGGTAAATAATACTTCTAGTTGTTTGGTCCCATGGCTGTAATTTGGTAGTTTGTGCTAGCAGTGTTGACTACTATGTAAGGATACAAGGTCTGGCTGTTTGTTCTAGATGTCACAGAAAGTTGCCTTGGTCCTCGAAACAAACTTAGAGTAAAGTGTTGAAAGCAGCATTATTTATTCCAGGTAAAAACTAGAAACTATTGGAACATTCATAAGTGTAGAGGCTGCTTCTGATTTTTCAAATAAAAAAATTATCTTTGAAGTTTGTGTTTATGAGAATAATAATTAATTTTTTAGTTTTATTCCTACTATGCCTTGTGGAGATAGACAGGGAAGTTATGATGCAGAACTTTGTTTCTGACAATTTGCAGCTCAATAAACTAAGAGAATAGATACTAGCTTTGGGCACAGTGACTTCTGGAAGTACTTTGGTGGACAATATTAATATATAGATTTAGCCAGGGCTAAAAGCGAAGCTCTTGTTAATAAAACCTGTAAACAAAAAAAATTAAATCGTCTAATGCTAAACGGAGAGGCCAATGGAAATGGCACCAATAGATCTAATTAGCAAAAAAACAAATTGCACGTGCAGCACACTTTTTTTTCTAATTAGCAAAACAAAAAAAATTTGCACGTGCAGCACGCTTTTCGTCCTTCTTTGCCGTTGTTTTGCACAACTACAACGCTGTTTTGTAGGACTAAACGTCAAACTTCCTAGTTGCACATTATTTTTATGGAGGAATTCTTACCCAATATTTTGTCTCCTGTGTTGATGTTCGCTTTTATTTTTCACTGCCGCGCTCAGTTTCACCTTGCTGGCCACTAGCATTTCTCATTGTCTCACAGTCGCTTTGAATTTTCACGTTTTTCTTCCTACAAAATTCTTCTCTTTTGTTCTCAGAAACTAGCTCTAGCTCAGTTTCTCTGTTATCCACGTGAGTGTAAACATCAAAAATAACGTTGAAAAAGACACCACTTTGTTGTTGTTTTTTCTTTCTAAAAGTCCGGGCGGCCATGCGATTTCTTTCCAAATAAAACCTTGAGTTGCATTTGGGTTGCCTTACCTATTAATTGAATTATTTTACATTGGTATGTCTGTGGTGCGGACGGACGGTCGGGCGGGCGGTCGGTGTACGGTCATGTGATTACCAAATTTTCTCGGATGGGTAGTTTACCACATTTCTTTACCCATGGTGCTCCGCTGCGCGCTTCGCGCGCGAGAGCTCCGCTATTATGATTGGTTGATGGGAATCTTAGGCAACTACTAACCAATCATTGTCATTCCAAACAATCCAGAAATCACTGTTACAAAGCTTGTACCTTTCTCCTGGTAGTTTATGAAGTGGTCAATTATAATCATAAACAGACAGCATTGTTTTTGAAATTGAATCCAATTGAAGCAAGAAATGACCACTGCTTGGGTCTACGCTCAGTGGAAGGGATGGACAGCAAATGTTACTGCTTCTCCAAACTAAAAAAATGCCCAATTTTTTTGTTAACGCCTTTAATATGGCAATCAGGTGCCAGGTATGATGTATAGTTATTTCTCCTGGTTTAATTTTCATAAGTTAAGAAATTGAAAGCAAAACTAAAACCATGTAAGAAGAGAGATTTTTATATCTGACTGCGATTCAATGTTACGAAATCGTGCAACAATCACAAAATAATGAAGTAAAAATTAAGATTGCTACTGAGGCACTTTGTACAAAACTGACACCCATAAGCAAAGAAGTTGTCCGAAACTTTGGTCCAAAAATGTTTAAGAATTTTTCACATCGCCATTTTAATATATTGTTATACTAGCCTACATTATAATTTTATTTCTCTAAAATTTCATGGCTAACATGCATTAGTTTAGCTTTCATAGGTGGTGATTATGTTGGGGAGGTGTAATGTTTCACGTATTTAAAAGGCCAATTTTAACAACGAGCATCAGAAGCATGTCCAACCGAGCACATGGTAAACATCGAACACACTGTCAATGTGCAAAGTATGGGATATACAGGAGGGGCAGTGGAGAGCCAGGAGACTTTGTGCTCATTTCAGGGTTGTCAGAAAGTTTTGAAGTAAACAGCTGAGTTGTAAAAGTAAGCGGCCAGTCCAGGAATATTATATTTAAGAAACGCCATCCATAAAGAAATGCCAAGCAGAGTACATGGCCGATACCTAACCAGGTAGGCGGTGATTTTCGCAGGCAGCCAGCTACTTTTGACAACTCTGCCATTTGCATGTTAGTCAGACAACTGCAAGCTACACAGGCTAACCTTACTTGGGAAATAAATGCAAGGCAGGACCTCTGTTCACTATTTAAGTTATTACAACTATTATTTTTTAATGTACAGTGATCATAATAATCATGAATGTTTCTTATCTATTTCCTGAACACTTATAAGTAGGAGAAGGGTAATTTTTTCATTGCTTGTACTAATCAAGTTGCTGTCACGTCATTCTCATTGGTTGCTTTCCAGATCATGTGCACATAGTATGCAGGAAACTCAACTTTTCCAAGTGGTTCAAAGTCACCAAAAACTTCATGCCTTACTTCCTCACCAAAAATGCCTTTGAGAAGGCTGCTGAAGGTTTTCAGGCGAAGTGGACAGTATGACAGACGGAATTTGCTGCAAATAATTACAACATCTGTCAATAATAAATAATAATACCTAAGATACATCTATTTTATTTTAATTATGATATTCAGCATAAGGAGGAAAACTGAAAAGATTCAGCTGTTACTGATTACAACGTTCCACTTTCCAAACCAACCTGTGGGCATCTATAGATTATTGATTTTACCTGACTTCTCCATCAGTTGACTTCCTTTTCTTTGCTTTTGGTTCTTCTCCCTCTTCCATAAAATCTTCTGATGCTTTGGAGGGGTCAACGGTGTAGTCCAGAGTTATCATACTTTCTCTACCGTCCACGTACAGTACAGAGGTCTTGATGCCTTCAATGCAGTCACTCTACAATCAGACAAAAAAATGATTATTATTCTCTGTATTATAGAATCCACTTGTGATGACGTGTAGTTCATTCGTGATGACATGGCCAACTATGCAGTTGGAGTGATGGACTTGCAGTCCACAGGACTCAATTTCATTAATTCGGTAATTATATTATAACAGCATCCCTAAACACTCCCTCCATACCCATACCTGGCTTTGAGACCTCCTGTTACCCTCTTGTACTGAAGTTGCCATTATTTTATCCCTGCAAGCGCATTCAAATATACAAACTCACATTGTAGTATAAATTCTTTGAGGGGGCTTTGCCAGTATCAAGAATGGCATCATAATTCCGGTGATCAATAAAGAGAACTCCGCCTGGTTTCAACATATCTTTGAAGTTCTCAATCGCCAGTTTCTGATTACTAAGATCTCCTTGAAAATCTGGCAAGTGGGCAAATGAATTGCCAAGGCAGATAACGGCATCAAATCCTCCTTCAGGTACTGTAATCTGAGTTTCTTGCAAGGACAGCCAGTTACCCTCTTCAATTTCTGGAAGAAAAGTTACAAGTTAGTAGCCATAAGTGTTCTCACATCTTACATAAATAATATAATTTTTTATCCATTTGATTATGCAGCTTCTCTATCTCAAACGCAAGATTTTTCACCTCTCGGAAATTAAGGATTTTTAGGAAAACCGTAAAAAAAGGCATTGATCTGGAAAAATCCAAAGGCATTCACATAAAATTTAAACGTTCAAAAAGTCTTATAATACTCTACAACTACCACTGCTGATATGATGTATTATTGCGGAAATGGTTAATGATGTCATACATGATCTGAAGTGTTAATTGGAGAATGGTTCCTCTATAACATGAACAGAATCATGGCACCAATCATCATAATACTGATGAGAACTTACCCCAGTTATCAAAAGCTTCCTCTTTCCGACGCTGCCATCGAATCTTCCATGCCTGTTTTAACATTTTATCACTAGCATCTGTGCTTGTCACCTTAAAGTTGTTTTCAAGCAGCATTATGGAATCAACCCTTAAGCAAAACAAGAGAGCGAGGGTCAAAAAGTTAATGTTCTGTAAAATGCACCTGACCAAAATATCATATGGTGTCATGTATCAGCAAAAACTGCCAGGAGTGTAGTCTTAATGACTCCAAAAAAAATTAAGAGAAAAAATTAGAGTGTTGTTGTTGGATGGTGATAGCCAGAATCCAGTCTCATCTGTTTCAAATGTTTTGGTGAGTTATGATCACGAAACAATAAATATTATCAAAAATTATTAAGGATTTGGACTGCTGTTCTGTGCTTTGGCTTTGGCTTCATTTACTTCATTGTACTTTGGCTAACATATGGTCACTATCAATCATAACAAACATAACAATCATAACTACAGTTGAAATCTTTGTGTTAAGAAGTTCCTCCCTATAACTACTATAATCTCTATAATCTTTAACCTACAATCATTATGAGTCAAAGATAGGACAATGTATCAGTCTCTACTTTGATCCCAAGATTAATAAAGTATTATTGATGGAAGGAAAATTTGATAGAGGTTTGAAAATTTCATGCTTTTTTACTTCATTTGTTTACTGTCACTTAAATCAGTGTTTTAATTTGATATCCAGACACCTCAACATTCTAGATATCTCTTGATTTCTGTAGTACCCTGCGAGCAGTGGTTTCTCCAGGCCAGGCGCTACGGGAGAGTTTCTCTCCTGTAGCGTCAGGCCTGGAGAAACCACTGCTCGCAGGGTATTTCTGCAGAGGCAACACCTTAGCTTTCCACATTTGATATCTTTCCACTTGAATATTAAACCTCTGTTATTGTATTGTCCAACTCACTTCTACTAGACAGTATGTTATTCATTATCAAAAGTTACCTGCAGGGTAGTTGGTATCCTTCCTTTTTTATCAAGCTCCAAGACTTGAAAGGAGAAGGAAGGTCAACCTTATTTGAGAAACTGGAAACATCCTGCAGTTCCATTAGATTTTCAAATCTAGGAACTCATATTTGTCAGGTAGCTATCTGTAAATAAACATCAACACCAGAGGAAATTTAAGAAACATATGCTACAAGGTGCAAAGATCACTTACTCCCCCACCCTATTATATTGCAAACGAAAATTTACAAATAATAATAACATTGTTGTAAACAAAAGTAACAGATTTCAGAGAAACTAGTAGAAGTGACAGAACTTGCTTTAACACCGAGAAGACAATGTGAATGAAATTAGATATAGAAATCTATTTTCACACCGTTCACTACAAAAGTCAAACATGGCTTCATTGTTTGAGCTCTCATCCTTTCATCCCCACAGACCAAGGATGCAGGCTTTCAAGAGGCCCCTGTAGTGGTGGGGTAGGAGAAGCTGAAGGAGATGTGGGAACACTGGGCAAGTCTCCATGTCCCATATACAGCTGTTTCGAGAAAGGTTGTCGAAAAAAGTGCACGTGACAATCTTGAAAGGTATTGTGGGTGGTTTTTAGTTCACTGTTTTTCAAAGAAATTTCAAAGAATTGCACAACAGGCCATGGACGTATGTTTTGGAGGGCTAAAGGAAAGCAACAGAAGAAGGTTTGACAGCTTCAGTGTCAAGAACAAGTGTATTAATCATATCCCATATTACCTTTCGGGATTTTCGCGTGCACAGCTTTTGCGACAACCTTTCTCGAAATAGCTATATATGTATGTTACTATGTGTTTGTAGATATCTTTTCTCTGTCACTGAGTCTTAATTTTATTGTTTGTCACTATTTTACCTGCCATTTTTAAATTTGAAATGATGTTTTATTAAAGGCCATGTTGCTTGCCAGCATTTTTTTTCCATAACAAGACCTCACTGAAGGTTTTTTCTACCTCATCTGAACATGCTGAAGCGTGATCAGCCTCTTTTTAAATCAGGAGCCCATGACTAGCTTCTGTTTTAAATGAAGTGTGAAAAGTGTGTGGATGAGTAGTTTTTTATTATTTATTTAAACTTTATAGAATAGATTACCAACATTGACGTTAAGACAATTGACAGTTTTGTTGTTTCCTATCGCTGCTTAGCCTTGGCAAGAACAAAAAACCTCGTCACACTTAATTCTAAAAACAATAGAAACGTAAACAGTGCAGTGGCTTGCTCACTTCCTTCACGTGCCATCACGTCGCTCGAAAAAACCTGAATACAACCTGACGTTACCCTGGTGTAACCGGCTTGGAAACAATATGTTGGTGTGTTCATATCTTTCAAATATGCCACGAATCGAAGGTTTTTGTCACGAAAAAATCGGAACAACCAAAAAAGGTATCCTGTCTTTCTAGCCTAATGTTTCTTCTTTTTTGTTGAGTAAAAATCGATTGGAGATCATAAGTTACTACCTTCGTATGCTAATACACTTAAAGACGTAAAGAGAAAACAACAAAACTTAAGCTGTTATGAGCAACACGAGTTTTCCATTTCATATCCTCATCAACGTGTTTTAAGTCTTAAAAGTTCGCTTTACCTACTTTATACACCAACATTTTTCTCACCCCGTGCCACAAGCGACATCCAAGATGTGTCTGATCCCGTTTTCGTTCAAAAGATTACAGAAGAACTCCCTGTATGAATCAGTTCTCTTCTTGTGTCCGCCAATATAGTGTTGCCAAACTCTTGCTGCCTTGCCATCGGCGTATTGATCGGGAATACCCGACACTCCGATTCCAAGGGAACGGGTTCGATAGATGCTATCAACCATTGTGGACTCTTTGAACGTCCTTTCCGCCCGCAATTAAAGTGAAAGGGATTTTCGTAGTTTGTATTAAGACTTTCAAGTTGTAAACAAGTGGTCAGGCAGAATGACTGGAAAGACTTGTTTTGAAGCCGTTATATGGCAATCTCTTTGTTCTATGTATGCCCTTTATGGAAAGTATCGCCTAATAAGGTGAATGACTAGGGGCGTGACTACGCAAGAAAAAATCCCGCGAAATTCGCGTGACTAGAGTTTACAACGTTCAGCTGTCCTTCACAACAGCTGTCCAAGCTGACTGATGACGACTATGCAATAACTTGTAATCACTGCTAATATGTCAAGAATGGGACGCAGTGTTTCATCACCAGATGAAACATCGAGAAAAGAGTTAAAAATACGACGCACTACAGCGGAGTATTTTTGACGAACTTCGAGTTGTATTATCTGGTGATAAAACACTGTTTAAGGATGCAAAAATAAGCAGTTTTTCATCTGATTTCCCCCGTGTTTTTTCTTAATGAATTATTTAATAATGAGTTTGAGAAGGACAAGGAAAAAACGAAACAACTTCCCTCCACGTTATGCAACTAAACTCTTCTCTTTTTCAAGCAAACTTTGCGAAAAAAAGTTTTTGGTGTGTGCACCAGCATGGCTGTCTTGTCGCTTAGCTAAAAACTACCAATCAGAAGGCGATTATCCTGTACCAATAGATCACTTTTGTTTGACCTCGTTCCGAGGGGATATTAAAGGGCCAATGGGTAATTTTACGAATACTTGTACTCTTAAATCTGGAACAGGAGCCTGGAAACAAATCCGCTTTATCTTAACATTCTCTAACTCCTATTATACTTGACAAAGAGTTAACAAAGAAACGAAAAAACGAATGGTTGAAATTATATGCAATATGTACTATCCTGTAGTTGACAGGCATATTTTTCCTGGTGAGCGAGAGATTAGAATTTTCGGAAGACCTTAGATAACAATAACTTGAACCATCGATGAACCAGGTTGGTGTTCAGCAGTTTTTGGTGAAAACGACGGTGAAAACAAGAGTTTTGGCCAAGTGCTCAGTCTCGCGGACTCATAAAACTGTTATCAAGGATTTTCAGAATTTTCCTGCAGTCGCCATCTTTGATTTTGAAAGCAAAGAAAGACTGGGGAAAGAAAGGTCGAATTGGGGTAGGAGGAGAGTAAAGAAGAACACACCGTTTTTTAGCTATTTCTTTAGCCTGTTCAGGCTAATTAGGATAGTAGAGAGTGGCGCGAAATGAAGAGGTGAGGAATCTTACGTCGTCCTCGCTTGTTTCTCTCTCCCCAGTCCCCGCTCCTTCACTACGTGTTGTGCTTGCAGTTGAGCACCATCAGCTAAGAAAATTCTTAGTGATTACCGACAACCATAATCTAAGCTTTAATGGGAATGAAAACGAGAAAAAATAGCAAAATGGGATTTCGGATACGCGGAACCCCTTATATTATAACGACGAAAAAAAGAAGAAAACACTTAATGCTCTGTTAACAATTGTTAGTTTATTCAGCTGAAAGTTTGACCCAACACTTTATTTAATTTTGACACAATGGATCAAGAAAAGAGGCTAAAACTACCAAAAAACACTCGTGCACTGGAAAAAATCCTGGTGCATTTCAAATCAAGAACGCCCCAAAGAAGCTGTGGTAAGTCCCCATGTAGACTGTCCCAACAAGGTACGTGGGGGCCACTGTAATGACGTCACCAGCTTTAAGATGAAACACTCCGCCTGTGGAAATCGTAAACTCGTCCCTTCGCAACGAGTTCAGTGGTGGTTGAGCCATGGCGATCACTTTGTTGTTCACAAGGATAGAAATTCTGACAGGCTTTCCTTTGAAACCACGCCAGTAAATCTGTTCGTAAATGTAGTAACGTCCAGGGATGGGTACAGTAAGTTTTCCGTCTTTATATTTCATACCGCCTGCGAGATGGCTGTAGGGAGCACTTAGAGTCCAGTCTTTGATTACTGCAAAACCATCAAACAACAGTCCGGTAAGTCTAACGTTTGGGTCCGCCGCAAGGGGTCCGCCCGGTGGCCCAAATTGCAATATTTGTAATGAAACAAGTGGAAGATGGGTAACAAGATGACATAAATAAAAGCTGTGTGGAAAGCCGCGTTACTAAAGATAAAATTCCAAACAGGAGTAAATTTATGCATTTTGAGCTTTGGAAAATTGTTTATTATTATTGTCATTGAAATTCATGTAATTTTAAAAGAACCCAGCCGTATAAAACTTAGGAAAAGTTCCCAGAAAATTATGAACATGTCATTCATTGCTTGACCAGTAACCCGATAACTCATGAGTATCCGCATGCAGCTCATATCAGCTTGAGAATATGGACGGTGACAAAATGAAAATAATAGCTTCCATAAACAAAGATATCGCTATTATGACCGATACCTTTGTTGACTTGGTAAGTGACATCTCCTTTATTAGCACCTTCAATGTGAGCCGACGGTTTGTTTGGATCCTTGAAGAGACGGGATAAAGAGCATACAGTAAGATAAATAAGTCTGAAATTCGACTTTAAATAACAAACATAAAAAGCTGATGACTCATTTACCATGGAAGTGCTAACACTGAATGGAGGCCTCATTATTCAGTTAGAGGCGGAATTTAAATTCTCACTGTTCTTTTAGGAATGTCGATACTCCCCTCCAGGTAATACTTCAGAACTTTGCGTTTTCCCCGACTACAAAAGGTTAAATTTCGGCATAAACTGAACCCCTGAAGTCCAAAGGAACTCCGAAATTCGAAATGAGAAGTGGAACTTCCTTGTTCACTTCGCTACCTGATAGTTTTCATGGGGATAGACAACTAAAATGCACGGATTCATTTTTGCACTTCGTATTTATTATTTCTTCTTCCGCTTTACGTTTGCTATCAGCCATTTTACTAAGCTCGCAAATATAATATATTTTCTGACTTCTTGAGTTCGATTCCATCGCTTTCACTTTTTTATCGTGTACGGTGTATACGAACCTTGTAAAATCATCAAAGGAATATCTCACCTGCAACTTGCAATTACAAGGTGCAGATTTTCCTCCATCCCCTTTTGCACCTTTCATTCCAGCGTCTCCTTTACTACCTTTATCGCCCTTTTCACCCTAAAAAATACAAGAAATTTTCCAGCGGGTTTTCCTCAAATTCAACCAAGCCAGTGTTGATTAAGAATTTCAATCGAGTTAGAATATACCCGTATATGTAGTCACATATGTAAGGGGAATTGAAAAAAAGCGATTGCACGTCTGACACTGAAACGTTTATAAATTAAGAATAATATTAACACCAGCTGAAATGCGACTCAAGGGATGATAAACGCCGACATAGAAAATAGACGGATTTAAATAGCGAGGGGAAATTGATTAAAAAATTAACAATTGTTAAGAGCAGACTCGAACAATTTGCCTTCCGAAGACAGAGACAAACAACTGAACTGCGAAATACTGACAAATCATGATATTTTGTGAAACGAAGAGCTCAATAATTGTTTTGTCATTCATCGGTATGTTCGTTTTGTATTGGAATTTGTAGGGAAATACGGAGCGGCTATTATCTCGCGAAGACAATGGTCAAACTAAGCATGAGCAAAGCATTAAGACCTTTAATCACAACTTCGGAAGAAAACCTGAATGACATATGAAATGAAAATCTCGGTTACCTTAACTGCGTTTCCTTGTTGCCCCACGTTGATATTGATCGGATTTCCTGGAGTTGCACAAATCTTCTAGGAAGCCAACGAAATAACTTCGCATTAAACAAAATCAACAATATTTGTTAAAACTTGAAAAATAAGTAAAACAATGAATTTAGTTCGTAAGAACTGTTGGTTATCGATTTTAACCCAAATTTTTGGTTCGCAGTAGAGAAATGAACTGGTTACTTAACGTCTCACTGTGAATACGGAGAAACCGCACTTTTAATGTTAACTGCTCATCAAATAAACTGAATAAACAGAAGTAAAAAGCTGTAGGAAGCATCGGGTATTAAGGAATGAGGGGTAAACTTACTTGGTTTCCAGAGACATTTTCTGCAGCTCGGCAAGAGCGGAAGCTGGTGAAAAACAGAACAGCAACAAGGACCACAACAAACTTCATTTCAACACTTGCAACAACTTGTTGTAAGGAGTTCAGGAGATTATGGAACGGCACTTGAAATGACTGCTTAATTTATTGCCTGTTAATAAAAAGCGAGAAGAAACAGGAAAACTCCTTTTAAAATATTGCTTTGTTTTACAATGACACATTGGCAAATTATGATGTGTTCATATTTTATTCATGCTAAGTCAGCTCAAAGAGCTTGAATTTCGTTCATGTTATTAAACAAACACGGAAAGACTGTTGCATCAGTCATTGATTCTTGACTGAAGGATTTTGATGAGAAAATCCTCGAAAATCTTGGGGAAAACTGATGAATATATCAATGCATCAAATAGTCTGTCTTGTCTTACTCAATCCCTGAATTCAGTTTTTCAGCTTAACTTTGATCATTCTTTTCACTGTACATGCATGTATATAATTTTACTCCAACAACAAACCTCATTTCGTTCACTTGGAGACCTTCAAAGGCCCTCGAATCACTGAGTCAAGCACCGGGGAAAGACCTTTCTTTTATTCTGTTACCAGCGTTAGCTGATCTACCGTCAGCTCCAAACTAATCTGAGAAAATCCTTCTTATAGGTTATGTAAAAAGTTCAAGGGAATAATTGAACAGAAATGCTACTTAATAAAAGACATTAGTTACGAGCCTTAGAAATCCATAAAAACTACTCAGATAACGAGAGTTAAAAATACGTTTCATTCTAAATGGGCTTATAGGTTTTCAACAAAGCCATCTTCTGTGTTTTTGTAACTACAACGGTATTTCGGCAGAAAAGCACCATAACTTTCATCTACAACTGTAAATCGGTATTGCCTGGAGTTACAAAGAGGCACAACGACAAAGAGTTCCAGATACGTGCCGGCCCCAGCCCAAAACTGAGAGAAATGTGTGAAGTCATGCCGCAAGATACACCTTTTTAATTTTTCTTAATCACTAAGTGTTTTGGAAAGATTTTTCGCCCGTTTCAAATCATATGCCCGAACTGAAGTCATCTGCGATAAAAAATTCCTTATTCCCTGAATCCGTGTAAAATGGCTATTACAATGCAAGTCCATAAATCTACAAATCAAATTTATTGATCATGCAGCTGTATTAACGAGGCTTCCATTCTAAAAATAAATGATTACAGTATGGATTTATTATCGATCAGACAAGGCTAAGAACTTAAAACACTTTCATTTTCCGTGAAAAGCCTTAAATGTTCGTCGTGAATGTCTTCTTGTAACTTTTGATTAAATGTCACGAAATGTTCAAGTCTTAAAACTTCAGTGCTCGAAGGAAATTTCATGCAGTTCAACTTTCGTTGCTCAACTTTCATAAGTACAAACCTAGTCTCCACTTTCTTACAGGACAACGCCCACAGGAATCAGTGTTTTGAGACTCAAGCACTTCTGAAGCAAAAATTCTAAATAAACTTCCTCCAAACATTCCAGCCCAAGTTTTAACTTTTTTTCTTTTATCCACAGAGTTGACCGAAACTTAGCCTGCGAAAACAGCCGTTTCTCCGCGCTCCTCGCTGTTTCCTCCGCGCGAAACGTCTCCAGTGGCAAAGAGCGAGGAGAAACAGATGTTTTAATAGGCTAATCGCAACTTTATCTTTTGATTCTTGTTAGTATGGATTCAGTGTTTTTTTTTTTTCAAAATGCTACATTGGCATGAACAAGGTCTTCCTCCAGTGTTCCTTAACACTAAAAAAGGAATTCCACAGATAGTAAAATTTTGTTTTCTTAATCAACTCCAAACGTTTTGTCTAAAACGCAATCAGTCCTCGCTCAGGAAAAAAAATTTGTATTTGTATTGGCTGAAAGATTCCCTGTTCTTATTTTTTATTTCACCCTTATAACAGCTACCTTAGCTGCTATTTACGATCAATTTTACCTCATCAAAACACACAGTAACCAGTAGATCTGAAACAAGCCGCTGTTCCATCAAACAAAGTTTTCTCTCATTTTAAATTCTGTTTTCAGATTATTCGCAAGTGTCAAGAATTGTGCTGACTGACTGATTTCAGCCTTTCTAATATTGCTTAAAACTGGCATAGATTTTAAAAATACACATCTGCAATGCTACTAGGTCTGATATGCGTCTTTTTCTTTGTTCTCAGAGCGCAAAAAGTTGGTAGAATCTACAAAGTTTCCTTTAATTTTCCTACAAGCGTACGTGGAGAGACTGAAGAAACTCCCCACGTGTCCTTGATCACGGACACGTGCATCTACTCAGACGCTAAATAAAAATCAGATACTAAAGATGTTCTACGTTTTTGTGATCAACATCGGTAAAATCATGCTTGAAATATATTACTCAAAAGACATCGTGAGAGAATTGTTTGTTTTTGAAACTTCATTTTTCTCATGAAATATCCAGGAATCTTCTTAAAAGGTCGTCATTTTGGCCATCTCGGGAACGGGTGTCACGAGCGATCGTGCGAGTATCCGTATATGCGTCAAGTTTCTGGCTTTACTCTGCGGTAGTTTTTTGTGAACGGTTCATTAGCTTGGAAGTTATTTATTCAAATCTCAATGTAATTTTGACCTGACTTCATTGACTTAAACAGGGAGATTTCGGTAGTGAGATATATTTGAAAGGTTTAGACGGCGTATTTGACAGTTTGTCAGAAACTCTTTGTTCCAATTTTCTGGTCATTTTTCGTTAGTAGCTGTAATTTACATAATGTTTAATCGGCCATGTAAGAATATTTTCAGGAAAACCCAAATTTTAGAGGCGAACTTGCTTGTCTCCTAAAAAGAAGAAAGAAAAAAGGACAACGGAAATAAAAAAATAGAAAACTCTTTGAAATGTAACCAGGTAAATTATGCGCTATTTTGAAATTCATTCTCGCGGCCGTGATAATATTCGGCGTGTTTTGGCTAACTTTCCACAATAAAACTAACAGCTCACTGTTTTTTCTATGTTTGAAAGCAAAAAAAAATTATTTATTGGACTTCTTGTAGCGGTTTTGAAAATCTACGGAGAAAACTTGGAGTTCTGCGTCGCCTTAAAGTAGCTTTTTCATTCAAAACAGACCGAATTTACTAGAAGGGGTCGCCCCTGTTATCTTTTCCCACAAAACCATGAACTTTTTCGCCGAGTGGTCAATAGAGTAACCACTGCAATAAGCGCTCCATTGCAGAGCAACATGATAGAGATGTTGGGAATTATTTACCGTTTTCCTCTGATCTGTAGTGGAGAGTCCAATTTGAATCAAAGCAAAGTCGTTGCTTTGCTGTTTTCGTCCCGATCGCGGCTCAGTGATGCTCAGTTTGGGAGTGTGACAAATGGAACCTGAAAAAACCGTAAACAAAAAGAAAATTAATCTTCATGTGAACTCCTCAACCACAGTCAAAAGACGTTCAAAGAATTTTTACACTGTTCAAACAAGAACCTCAGGAGAGGTTCCTGCCAAGCTTTTGCTGTGGTGGAATGAAAAATATCCTTTCCGAAACGCAAAAATCGTCGTTAAGAATAGAACTTCCGTCTGTTTACTGTCTGTTAACTACAGTAACTAGAACGTTTTCCTTAAAATTTTTACATGTATATGACGCAAACGTTTTATACCAATGCAAGAACCCTCAGAGAAGTCTTGCCTTGCACATTTCCCTTATGAGAAATGAGGGAGCCCGTTGGGCTGCTGACACAAGTTTACAGCGGCTCAATATGAAGAATACTCGCTCGTAGCTACTATGCGCATTTCATGTGAAACATTTTCCCCAAGTTACGTTTCAAAAATATGCCAGGATGTTCTGAATCTGACCCTTATGTTCACTGAGAATGCGTTAAAGTGATAAGTGCTCAATTGAGAGTAACACACCCAGAAGGAGGGAATGGGTTGGATTAGTATTAGGAGCACTGAGAGCAATCAAATGCATGCTTACATGACAAATACAGCAGACTCAGTCCTAGTCCTTCCTCAGACAAATTCGCTCCGTCTTCCTTCCCAGCATCCCTCGGGACTACTTTCCCCAGTTTTTCATCGCTTTAACTGGGAACGAGTCTGTGTAAAAATTCAACTCGATCCCTAAATGATCATGAAATAAACCAAACAAACAAACAAACAAGCACACAAAACCTGGACGAAGATCCTACTAGCCGTCCCTTTTTTTGTCATTGCCTTTATTTTTTTAGCCAGTTTTGATGCCCACGTTATCGTCTTTCTTTTGCATGGAATAGTCCTCTTCAACTTGAATGTTTTGTTTTCCCAATAAAGGTCTCAGGGGAATTTGCCCAAAATTGGGAATGATTTTTTCCCCAAATGTTGCTTGTTTTTTGATTGGTCCAAATTTATTAAATGAGGTACCCATGAAGAGATCTATCGTTGCTCATTTTGGTGCTTAGCTTGGCACCCGGGGGGGGGGGGGGGGGCGGGGTACTGCCATATATGGGCTATATGGGTATGTGCCGCTGTGAAGGGTATGGTTTTCAAGCAGTTTACTCTAGGATAGGGTATATAAATCAGAGCGTTTGGGTCTAGAATAGGGTATCATTTTGCGGGAAACTGATCAGTTGGTTGAAGATTTTATCTAGAGTGGGGAAACAGCTACTCTAGGATAGGGGGATTTTGGGAGTTTACTCTAATATAGGGTAGCAAAATTCAGCTTTACTAGCTCTGGTATAGGTCAAGGGTTCCAGGGTCCCAGCAGCACATCCCCACCCAGAAATTCCTAAAGTGCCCCCCCCCCCCCCCAGGGTTTGGCAGTGAGTTTTGGGTGGTGGAAGAACGAAATAAGCATGGATCTAAAACGACCAAGAGTTAAAAGCCCTCTCTGGCTGAAGTGGGTGGGGGAGGGGGACGGGGGGTGTTATTCCCTTATATAAGCCATCAAATAGGTACATGTATGTGTTGCCCCAAAGGGTATGGTTTTCAGTCTGAAAAGGGGTATAGACTTTGCACATTATGGTCTGGAATCTGGTACGGTTTTTGAGGGAACTAAGGGAGTGTACGCTGTATGAACGTATCTGTAGTTTCAATTCTAAATCAATAAGAAAGGAAGAGTAATATGCGAATTCGTAATGGCTTTATAGGGTCAGGATTTGGAGAACCAGGGGCACACCCCAACCAAGAGTTCCCAGGAATATTCCCTCTTCCCTGGGGGCTGAAGAGGGGAAGGAAGGAAACAAAAACTTTGTGTAGCAGCCGCTGTGCCATTTTGAGCATCAGCCAGTCAATTTTTTTTAATTGTAGCCTACTCTACTCAGTAACATGGGGGCATTTCCGTGTTATTGTTCCTTTAATGTTCAAGTGTTGATGCTCTATCGGCTGCATTTTCTCTAACTCTTTAAGTTAGAAGCCATGCAGCCTATGGCTCCACAGTATCAATCTAAGTGAATACCACGCAAGTCACCTTCGCTGAGATTTAATGAAACACTGTAATTAAGTAAAATAGCCTTGTGACTAATTGTTTAATATTTTATTAATACACGTGATTCAAGTTAGAGTCTCTTCTTCTTGCTCCAGCAAAACCAATAAGAAAAATGTACTGTTCAAAAAAAAAAAATTGATATGCAAGAGGGAACCAATGAAATATAACACTGTTCACAGACGTTTTCATTAGACAACTTCCTTAGCATGTGCAAATTAATTAATATTATTCTAGCCTGTTCCAGGCGTTCAGATAGTGGGGAGCGGTGCGCAGAAAAAAGGAGCGCAAAAAAATAAAAGCGAGGGAGGTGGGACACCTCTCTCCCCAGTCCCCCTCTACTTTTCATCGCTATCTTTACTTCGCACCGCTCTCCACTATCTGAACGCTTGGAACAGGCTAATATTATTCTGGTTTTGAGCCTGTTTTCGTATTACTGTAAGCAGAGGAGTTCTCAGTCTAAGCGTTAAAGGGATGTCGAAAGTCAGTATCACAAAATTACTTTGGTTTTGCATCACTAGTCTATGCTTCATTTTTGAGCCAATCAGAGGTGAAACCAAAACCACTTGTTCCCTGCTTAGCCTGCGTAGCAAGTTTTTCGTCATGAGTTCATTTGCAGGGAACAAACTCATGTGGAAATACCTGATATGCAGGCTATGTCTTGCTCGAAAGTGTGTTGAGTCTTGTTTGGTTCATTCCATTCCGTGTCTCTTGTGACATGCCAGAGAAACTCTTTTGCAACTCAACATATACAACATTTTATGCTGAAATGAGAAGACAGTCTGAGAAAAACGCAAGATACATGACTGCAGAGTTTGTCTTCATACTGAAGTTTGTCTGTAGTTGGTTGTATCTAAGACTTGTTTGCCGCACATGGCACAGATACCTAAAGGGAAGAAAGTTTCTCCATGTTACACACTAATCAAAAAATGGGATGAATGGGAAAACCTGAAAGAATAATTTTCATTTTGATTGAGTCACGGTACAGTGTAGTGATCACAGTGTGTACCATGCCTTCCATATCGAAAAATCTTTATTTTTTTTGCTACTTAAACAACAAAAGCAAAAATAAAATCAACAAAAACATTGTTTAGATACAAACCTTTCTTGTATGCACAACCTATAAAAAAATCATAACTTTTGATTAACACAGGAACTTACAGATGACAGCTATCTTATCCAACTATAAACAATATCAAGATCCAGGTAAGAGAAAAATATCTCCTCCTTAAAGTGAAAAGAATGTTTGTCATATGGAGTGATTAGAGATTCAAGAGAAGATTCTGTTTTGTAAACAAAATGGTTAGACAACAAACTAGCTGCATTTTTGTGTTGGTGATGACTGCGTGCTGGTGTCAAACACAAGGTTTTGGAGTTAGGGTTTTTACAAACAACAAGACTTAGGAAGAGGAAAGGATGCACACCTTGGCTTTTTAATTGGCTTTTATACTTATACTTGCTAACTCTTAGAAGGGGAATTTTGACATATTGGATCTAGACTTCCTTAGGGCTTTATTCCATTCACACATTCAACAATGATATTTTTCCTAAGACATAATTTGCTAACTTTAGGCATGTTGGTGAACATTATTAAAATTAATGTAGTTAAATTTTTTTCTAGGCAAGGTTAAATTTGAGTCAATGGGGGGGCCAGTGGTGTAACTCTCCAAAGCACACTCATGTTTTGCAGGGGTGCAACTTAGGTTGTAGCGCTTTTTACAGATTGCCTTAGTTTCGCTTTTGTCACAAATTATTGAGAATCCATTGTATGATTTTTCTGTGATGGCAAATAATAGCATAATCACATCTCGCACATACTTTGGCAGTAGTGTGAATGCATCTGATGCACAGTTTGTTTGCAGATTCTGCATTTGTTGAAGGTTGTATATGGGTTAAATCTAAATATGGGAGAACAAAAAAAATGACAGAATTAAATTTACATGACAGCCACAAAACATAATATACCTCACAAAACAGTAAGATGTTCTGACCTTATGGTAACGTGGTTTTGTTAAACACTGATCAAACCCTGTTTAAATAACTGGCCCTAAGTGTTGATAATTAGATGACATAAGTGGTTAAATAAGCTTCAGTAACACACATACTGTTCCATAGTACATACATTCTTGTTACTTTACCTGTTCTTTTTCTGTGTCAAAAGCTTGTTCTCATTAACTTTCCTTCCTCCACTCTCTAAAGAATAAACAACGACCAACATGCCACACATTAAAACAATAATTTAGACACTGTTTCTTACAAAAATCTATGCAGTATTAAAAAAGGATGTATTATGCACTGATCAGTTTGAAACTTTCACATCCCCTCCACCCCCCCCCCCCCCCCCCCCAAGCATATGAACTTTTCAAGACAGGCCTCTTCAAATTCCTGTTACATAAGGCCAATATAGTGGCAATATGTTAATCCCAAACAAAAAATGTTTTGCAGACTGTGAAATTATTTGAAAAAACAGACTTTTCATTTGGTGCATATAAGCTTAATTTATAGTGAATGTTCCTGACATCTGAAAGTAAACCAAGACCCCGTTGTTCAAAGGCTGTTTTTCACTAACCCAAGGTTGATACACTTAATGGTGATGATGCTGTCATTAATTATAAATGACAAATGAAAAAAAAAAAAAGGAATCAAAGAGCTTGGTTTGAAAAATATATGGCCTTCAGCAGAATACTCCCCGCAAAATAATTATTCTCCATAATTGACAGCACACTTTTTTTCGCTAAGGATGTCCCCAGGATCTGATTGGAACGGATCAAACCCTGCAACTAACTAAATGACAAACGGTTTGGGATAGGGTTACAGGGATCACATCCAATCCATTTCGGCTAGCTGTAAGTCACTGATCGCATATGTGCCAAATCTTGCGGATTATTCAGGGGTCTCCTGGATACGGCACTGTCTCTCCCACTCTCCTGTTCTGGTCACAAAATCTCCCTGATAAAATGGGCTTTTGCGCTTTTTGCTGCTTTAGTATTTTTTCTTAAAATTGAAACTTTTTTATTAATTGTACAGTTTCTGGGACATTCATTTCTGCACCTATTTAGTCATGGCTGACAAAGATTATTTCGTCCTTTTGATAGCATGTAACTCATGTAAATCTTCAAATAATGTCCTAGGCAATGGTGGCTGGGTCAATTTGTGGGTGCGGGGTGGGTGTTTAAGCTGTTGACATTCGGTTATAGTGCAAGATAGAGAGCCTCCAGATGTTAGATCTCTGGAGGTTGACATCTCTCCGAATGACTTGTTTATCTTTCATTCTTCACCATTCAGGGTAACAGAAGATGATTCATCTACAATTCTACACTTTCTTTACCTGTTGTATTCCTTGCTCCAGATTTCCATGGGTCGGGGCAAATCACTTTTCCGAGTTTTTTTTGACCTGCGTCATTGCATTGAATAGAAAGTGAACAAACATTTCTGATACAAACTGGGAGTAAAAGTCACTCTGGAAAAGATGATGCCACCCGCAAAGAACGATAAATTTAGGGAGAAAAATGCTATTATGCCTTACACTTATCGCAGACCATTTTTCTTGGAAGAGGAACTACTTTCTTGTAAGGAAAACACGATGAAAGATACAATACGTACTGATAACACACAACAACTTTAAGCGGAATAACGTCATGTAAACAGGCACAAAAAATCTCATAACCCGTAGTGCGCGGTGGGAGTTTTTGGGGGTGGGAGATAATAGAGGAAAGCAAGAATTTTCTTATAACTTAAAGTAACGCAAAAACAGTTTTTATAAGAGATGGTTTATAGACTGAGGGATGGGATTTTTTTAGACTTTTATACCATCATATAGTATTATGTATTGATCTTTTTCTGACTTCTCATGAAGAGGGCAATTTTTGGCAAATTTGCAGACTCTGAAGTATTTTGGGATGCTAAACGAAATATTAATATTATTTATTTAATATTTGTGTAGATTCTTATAGATCAAAGCAACGGTGTTAATTATTTAATCTTGAGGACCATCTGTGCCTTAGTGCCCAAAAGATGTCTATCAATATCTTGTCTTGCCACTTACTTTGCATTTTTGTGATTGGATAACATTTTAAGTCAGAGATGGATCCTATGGATACACATTAATTTCTACCACTGGTTTTGGAAAGGAAAGATTGACATAAATAAAATAGAGAAAGAGATTTAAGTGAAAAGTTTATGTCCTCAATAACTATAAATGGGCAGGAAAATTCAGGCTTTCCTTGAAGGAAACATCTTAAACTGTAAATTAGGAACTTCAAGATTTGAAAAATAATACTTTAAATGAACTGAGGGCTGAAAAGAGTAAGGAGGACTATCATTGGCAAAATGTAACAACAGAGTTGAAATACAAAAGAAAGGTGGAGAGAGAGGAAGTATATGGCTAAAGAGGTAGTATATGAACATTTCTTTGTTGTATTGTTCATCAATGCTTACATTATTCCATTACACCTGTTAATAGAATCTGGATAGGAATCAAACAACATTCTATCCTATGCCCACTTATGCCTGTTTACAAGTAAACCTATTTCTTCAGACTTAGTGTAGTCTCAAGAGTCTTGTTTTTTATGTACATATTAAAGTTTGTAAATTCTTCTATTAGGACCCCAGCAACTTCAAGGCACTCAAAACAGCAGTTTGTGAATTCTTAACTGAACATCATCTCATCTCTGTGCAGGGCTGTCAACTCCCCATGTCTTTAAATATTGAGAATTGACAGGCAGGGGATTATACATGACATCATAACCCAAGGATCATGACATCATTTGTGCAAAAAATACTCGTTGAATCCGATTGTCATGAATTTGTGATGATGCAAAATGCACGAAAACCAATCAGATTATTATATTACAATGACATACTGGAGTTGATAAGGAAACATTCGATGTCAACATTAAAATGGCATAAACAACACAAAATAGTTGAAATTTTATTGTTGGAAAGTTGAGTCTACTGAAGAAATGGCATACTTCGGTGGCAGATTATCCTAGAGATTTCATTCATGGCATCTCCCGAATTATCTGGGAGAGTTGACAGCACTGTCTCAGTGTCTGTGTATTGCTTGACTATTTCACAGTCATTCTTGGGTGTTGTTTCCAATCTACTCAAGTTATTACACTGATCCTAGAACCCAAGACGTTTTAAGACAGTCACAACAGCATCCTTGTGAATTCCTTTTATCTTCACTTGACTCGTAAGTTCATTAATTTGGGAGTTAATATCTTTTCCAAGATGTTGTCTCAAACAATCATCAAGAGCCTAAAAATAGAGAACGAAAATACAGAGGAATTTTGTTAAGTAGAGATAAGAAAATTCTAATTCTTTTCCTCTCTTTCTTTCCTTAAATATTTGATGGATGGTCTCCTCTTTTCCTTATCTAAATTGCAGTTGACCAACAGGATATAAAAAATATGACATAATGTCTTTTTCTATTTAAAAAAAAGACTAAGAAACAGTTTTAGTAGAAATGAATATTATGCGTGAAAACTGGTATGCTTCTAGCACTCTTTTATATATGACAGAACATGTACTTTGCTGTGTAATATTATGACATGGAGAACCATTCCCAACAAAAATACTTTGTCTAAGTTTTGTGCAAAACCTAAAATCTTGCTCCAAAAGTCATCAGTGGCCATGAGGCCCTGGAAACAGCAAAGCCCTGCTCTCCTCTTTCTCTTAATTCTTACCTGGAGATCACCTTTAATTTTCCTTATCACAGTGAGTTTATAATTTCCTCCACGCTTGTAGTCTGAGTAAACTGGCAAGTTGTTGAATTTGGATCTCTTAATGAAAAATGGCAAATTTGGTGACTCTGCAAAAAAAAAAAAAAAAAAAAAAAAAAATGTCATCCAAAGGCATTAATTAGCTAGTACATAAAAGGATCAATGAAGATGCCAAATGTCTTATGGATGAGTAGTTTACTGGAAGGAAAACTCTACAAAATGGATAGAAATTGGAGCAAAAGGCAATAGATAAATACTATTATATGTTCATTATGTGAAGCATGATTTTTCCAGATCACCCCCTGCGATTGTTACAGAAGAATGCAAAGCTACTGGGGATGTTCCATTTTTTATCTGCACCCTCCCTGAGGATAGCTGCTTTGAATAGGGGGGTTCAGATATTTTCTTCAAAGAAGCCAACAAAATTTGTACCCTTCAGACAAATTTTGCAAAGGTGCCAGACAAAAAATGAACCCTTCGGACTTCATTTTGCAAAGAGTACCGACAAAATTTTGAGGGTTCAGATTCCGGTCACCCTTGGGAGTGTGGATAAAAGATGGAATGTCCCCTATGGCCTTCCCCTGTTTAAAGCTGTGTTTCCAAAAGCTCCATATACAGTCGACTCTCTCATAACGGACACCTCTATAAGACGGACACCTCTGTAAAATGGACAACTAGAGTTGGTCCCTGCCTTTCTTTACTCCTTTTATTTGACTCTTTATAAGTTGGACATCTCTCTAAGATGGACACTTAGTACTGGTCCCAAAGGTGTCCGTCTTAGAAAGAGTTGACTGTACAAACAAAGGTATGATAAAGGAAAACAGAGGCCTCAAAATTAATTTAGAAGGAAGAAAACGTACCAGTAGCGGGAGGAACCCAACCGCTAGGGGATTCTTCAATCTGCTTTAACCTTTCTGGTTTGATTACATATGTCACTCTGTTAGTTGTCTGTGGTGATTTTTTAAGATGGCTTGCGATCTAAAAAGATCACAAAAGGAAAATCAAAAAACATTTATAAAACATCTGCCAAATTCAAGACCTACTGCACTATTAACCTTTGCTGATCTTTGACCAGTTTGTGATTGCAGGATCACATTCGTAGAGAGAAATGACCTGCAAACTTTGCAGAGTGATCTGGCAGTCGCCATCTTTACCCTGGTAATGATGTACATGAAGTACAAACGCTGACCTCTTCATGGCTCAACTAATCATGCCTTGCGCGCCATGCGTCAAATGGCTGCGCAGTAATACAATCCTTCCTCTTCGAAAATTCGGTTGCACCACCACGTGTAATTGTTGAGAAATGTAAGTAAAAAGTCCATATTTTTATACCATAAAGGTTCAAGGTATGAGGCCTTCTGCATCTTAATACATCAAATACTTATTGTAGTTTACTTTCGTGATAGTTAACTCAAGATGCAGCTTTTTGTGCGCGGAGAAAACCTCCATACTTTCGACGTAACCGGTGGCGAGAGTGTGTTAGCTCTCAAAAACGAAATAGCCTTCGCCGAAGGCATCCCAGCCGACGAACAAGTTCTCTTTTATGCTGGAAAGCCACTTGAGGATGGAATGAGTCTTTTGGATTGTGGGGTAGCTGATCTGTCTACACTGGAAGTTGGCCTTCGCTTGCTTGGAGGTATAAAAGTTTGTACTTTATGTTGACGTATAAACCGTTTTAAAATAGATCTTATCTAAAGCAGTTTTCGTTCTGATCACAATTAATCCCATTATTCACGTCGTTATTCGTTAACTTAATACCGGCAGAAAACATATTACTTTAAGAAAGTAGCAGTACTTCATTTACATAACATCTGTGTGTATTCTTATTCCAGAACTAAAATAACCAAACGTTTGAATGCACATACTGGGATGAACGCTTTACACTGGTTTTACTACTTGTCAAATTCTTTGCCTCAGAGTTCGCTACCTATGTGCTGGGCTTGTTGCCTATTGTAAAAGTCCAAAACTTGCAACTTTGGAAGAGCAAGTTTAAAAGAACGAGAAATATTTTAATTTTTTTTTTCCTAGTGGGATTAAAGAAATATTTTCAATGGTCTAGAGAAAGTAATATGTAGTGAACGTGTCGCGAACTAGGACGTAGCAAATTCAGCAAATAGCAAAACTGGTTGTAAATGCGTCAAAGTGATGTTGTCTACAGGTAGTAACCAACAATAGGTTGAATTACAACCTGAACAAATACCATGTAAAAAGCTCTTATAAGAGTTAATGGTCAATTCTTGCCAGTAGAAGAGATTTGTACAAGACTTTTGTGTATTCTTATTCTGGACTATGATTAATCGAAGACACTTGCAATTTTGTTTTTTGCTGATGTACAGTCTGACTTTGTAATAGTAACCATATCAAAACAATACACTGCAGTAAATTATTTCCTGGGCAATAACTACATTCTTGGGTGTTTCTTGGTGTTGCAGAAAGCATTATTGGTTGAATCGCTTTTGTGTTATTGTGTGGGTATTTTTCAGGGTCTTAACAATCTTTTGCATTACGTCATTTGGTGATAGCACCTGTCCGCAACACCAAGAAACTACCACATTCTTTTGGCGTGTGAAGACCTGAAGAATATTATTCCTAACAATTCATGCCTAAGTTAAACACTTAAAGATGTTTGCAATATACTCACTGATCAGGCTTGGTTGTTCAAAAATGGTTCTTGCCAAAATCTGTTCTCAGGGGTTTGTAGAAACTGTATGGAACTCTTTGCAAGTTTCATAGTGTAGTGAAGGTTCGCAGCATATGTATTCAACGTATGTTACCAGGGTTAGAACCTTAGCAAAAAACTACACCTTACAGGGCTCGAAATTCAAAAATCCTTAGGTCGCCAGATGCAAATTTTTAGTTTCCAGTTTGAATAATGTAAATGACACAGCTCATAGTATGGCGCCATCCATCAGATTTGATCGTTTGACTTTCGTTGGCCCATTTTTTTATGACAAAAGCAAAGCAAGATAAGATGAAATTTTTGTTTTAACTTTAGTCGTTTAATAATTTATTTTAATCTAAATTGTAGAGAAAAAAAACCAGAATTTTTTGTTGCCAAGGAGAAAATGTTAGTTTCATTGGCGACCATATCAGTTGCAAATTCGAGCCCTGCCTTATATGTTAAATATTTGTTCAACCTGAGAATGGAAATTTCCCCCTGACAATTCCACTAGCTGTAGCTGTGAAAGTAGCTGCTTTTGGAGAGTAGTATAATTCCTAAAATAAATGTACAATGGTAATGTATGTTGTGTTTACTTTTTACATTACTTTTCTTCACTTTTAGGTAAGGTTCACGGCTCCTTGGCCCGTGCTGGTAAAGTAAAAGGCCAGACACCCAAGGTAGGTCGCTGTGCTGTAAATCATGCAGTTGTACATTAAGCTGGTTGAACTGTGGGGGATCTTGATTTCTCTCAATTAGTATTCTATTCTGCTACTTATAATTAACCAGTCAGTGATAAAGATGGGAGTATAAGTGTTAAGTTATACAGCAGATTGAGACCTTAAGAAAACTTTTATGTCAAAACCTTGTCTAGTTGTGGGCATATTATTCACAACCGAGGAACACAACTGTGAACCTCATTTAGAAGTAACTACATTGCTGTTTTTCTCTTCAGGTTGATAAGCAAGAAAAAAAGAAAAAGAGGACAGGTCGTGCTAAGCGCAGAATGCAGTACAACAGGCGATTTGTTAACGTCGTTGCTGGATTTGGAAAGAGGCGGGGACCCAACTCAAATGCTCCTTGAAGTGCTATTCATGTTTAAATTGATGATCATGTAAATGGTGCTTAGTTCACAATAAAATATTGTTTTAACACTGCTGCAAATGTTGACAGAGTGCTACTGTTCCTCATAGATTTGCCAGGTACAGTCAAGGAAGGTCAAGTGTACCCCTCAAGATTCTATTAATGAATTGATTATTTGACAAATGAATCCGTTAGTCGTTCAAATTGGCATCCCTGCGTGCGTAATGAGCAGTGAATCTTTTACAAGAATTTCTCTGTATTTGGTAAGACTGAAAATCTTTGAATTGATTATATTTTTCAGAAGACATTGCCATCAAGTTCGGGGAAACTGAGCTGGTAGAAATTTCGTAACTGCCTTGCATGTGAATTCATGGTTCATTATGCATGCAAGAATGCAGAGATGAATCTGAAATCTACAACTACAAACGGATTCAACTTTCAAATAATAAATTCATTAATGGGATCTTGGGGGGTGCGCTTGACCTGGCTTGACTGTAACGCTTCCCTACAAAAATTTAATACTTTGACTATCAAGATGTCAGCAGTCCTTTCATGTGGGATTGCAAAGCAGTGTAACTGATTCCATTTTGTGACTCTACTTTGACTGATTCAACCCTTAAAATCTCAAGGGCAATGTAATAGGATATGTAGTGGAGTATAACTTATAGCTCTGTAGTCAAAATCTTGAGATGTAACTAGTGCCATTTGTTTGAAATGTCTTTTATCCTAGGGGGGAACTTTTGGACTGATTATAACTGGAGGGAAATTTGTTTTTCTGTAATTTACCATGCAAATGATATATTGAAGCATTGCCTCAATAAATTTTTGGCCATGCAATCTCCCAAAACTTGCTATTGTCAAAATATTGCAGAAAAAAATAATATTTGAAAACAGTTTGTGGTGTAAATGCCAGTCTACATTCAAGGCCGTGCTTCACCCTTTAGGTCCCAAGAGTGACCAACATCAATTTTCTCGTAACAACATCCGCAGATCATCAAGAGTAAAGGTTATGAGCATTACTAAATTGATTACCAAAGGGAGAAGGCTTTGATCGTAACCCAAATTCTCTCAACTATTCTTAAAAGAAATGTATGAAGATCAGTCTGGAGAATTTGTATGTGGATACTGGGGCTTAAAGGGTTAAATAATGAAGGTCAAGTCCACTACTCTGAAACATACAGAGTGCCCAGCATAGGACTTCTATGAAGAAAAAAAAAAGTTTAATTCCTGGTCACCTAAGGGCTAAAGTAAGGTGCTAGGGACCACTGGATGCTGCTAGAACACAGCTTTGATATTTTGTAACAGCTTTTACTACACTTAATAGGATTTGTATGTGAACTCTGCAATCACTCTAAACAACTGATTGGGAGAGTTCATAGTATGGAAGTGATGTACTTTGCAGCTTCAATAACGGGCAGGGAAAGACAGTTTCCTCTTCAAAATTTTATTGCAAAGATATCTTAAGTTAGTCCGAAAGGTCCATGGGCCCTTTGCTGCACAACAGACATTTTATACTAATGTTAATTTATTAATATTACAATTAACAACGTTTTGTCCAATCTGTTATATTTCCTCCAAAAGAAGAAGAACGGATGTCTGCAACAACAAAATAGTTTTTAGAGAACATACAGAAGAATATACAGTGTAGGCTACTAAATAACTACAAAATAATTATTTACATAAGATTGAGTTTGGAGATCAAGGCTGTTTCTAATGAATTGAGAAAGGCATACAGCAAAATCACAAAATACTACTCAGACTGATCAAAATAGAGGGTTTGTACACTGTTCCATCCATTGTTTACTATATTACACATTCACTGCAGCTTAGTTCTGGTGTCAGAATGGCTACATGTTGAAATAAATTGATTGATGTCATTATAAAATAAATAAAATCATCTTCATATAACTACATTACTGGTACCCTATTTAAATGTGTTGTTCTATGTAATTTCCATACTCAATCCTGGAAGGTCAGATATGTAGAGCAGGAATGGTTTGGAATCCCTGTGGGGCAGGAGGTTACGCCATATGACCTTCATTGTAAGGAGTGGGTGTGGACGTGTTTTGAACAAACACTTAATATTATTCTGGCTTCTTTAACATTGTGAAAGCAGCCACGTCAGAAGTGTTATCTTTGCCAATAATTTTTGGTCAAAAGTAGCTTGCACGAACTCAGGTCTTTTTTACATTCAAGCGAACTACCTGTCGCATGTCTGGGACCCCTGGCTCATTTTGCCCTTGCCTTTGCCTGCCTGAGAAATGTGCAAAAATAACGCCTGTTCTGCAGGGTTGTCAAAAGAGTAATCTATTCCCCATTAAAAGGAGATAAAAGGCGGGTATATCACCAGAGAACAAGCATTGTGTAGGTGAGGTAGGTAATGTTAGTATAATAATTAGGTTTTTGTTATTGATAATAAACTACTGATATTATAGCATAAAATAATTTTGTAAGTTCTATCTTAATAACAACAAGAACTGCGCGGAAGAACTTCATTCTTTGTGTCAAGGAGAATAGCACTGGATCTCGATTGACCATTGGGGGATAGCATGGTTCCATTCTAAAAAAAAGATGATAAACACAGTCATTCTGATACCATGGGAAAATATGTTGAAATGACGTAGAATTTGAAGGAGGTCATAACAGACATTTTCACCCACATAATGAAAAACTGCTTTAAGTCCATTATGGTGGGTTCAATGTTTTTTCTTTGTAGTTTGAGTGGTTTATTAGAGTGAAGGCTAAAAAATTGGAAATCAATCAGTGGAATATTTCATTGAAAATGCACATTATACTAACTTGATTATTCTCATCCATTTCTTGTAAAATTTGCCGACATATTTCTGTGAAGGCCTAAAAGAAAATATAGAGTTACCATTCAGTTCTCATACAATGTACAAACAGGCTGTACGATTTAAAGAAACTGAGTTACATGCATGCTGGAAGGAAACAAAGAACTAGGACAACAAACAAGGGAAATTGCCATTTTAAATGACATTAACTCTTTTTTTGTCTTGTCCCAGTGCATTTCTAAGTTTTAAATGGAAGAATTGTCACAAACTTGTAGGTTGAAGATGACCATTTGAGATAGTGTTCTACCAGAAAGTAGCACTACATAAAGACTGTTGATGCTTTTTGCTAACAACTGATTGTATGAACCTCCTCATCAGAGTCAAAGTTATTCAAATTATTGTAGAGTGCATATGCTTTTTTCTACATTATTTTTGTTCAGAACACTTAAATATCAAGGAATTATAATACCCTTACCTCATCTATATTAATATTTGACTGGGCACTTGTTTCGTAGAATTTAATATTTTTTTCTGCCGCAAACTGAATAAAAAAAGAACATTTTATTTATGAGCAGGCTTCCAAATTTTTGATAGGCTATTATTTTGAGGGTTACGAGTCTCATGAGACAACAAGTCTTACAACTAGTAAGCCAGTCAGCGATTTAACCCTTTAAACCTTAAGATCAAAATTTGAATTCTCATGTGTTGCCCCTATTCATTTCCTGCAGAAGTAGTAGCAAGAAGTTGATAAAATATCAAGCAAATCCGTCTTGTGTGATCATGTCCGTACTGAGTTCTCACGACCACTCTGTTTTGCAAAAGCATTGATCAATATTGCAAGGAGAAATTTGATGCTGATCACTCTTGGGGCTTAAAGGGTTAAGGCCGATAAAGAGATGACAAATCAGACACAAGTATTGAAGAAAGTCTACAAAAAATTCCCTAGGACAAATATTTAAAACACAACAAAATACTTACCCTGGCTCCCTGATCTTTCCATACTTTTCTCTCATCTTCTGCATCACATTTGTTTGCAAGTAGTAATCTTTGAACATTGTTGTTAGCATGCTAAATTTAAATTAAAATGAAAATAATTAACAAGAGAAACTTGTGCTGTGGGAAAAGGGCATAGGATATATTTTGCTTTGAGATTTACAACAGCACCATGTAAAGATTGGTTTGAATACGAATAAATTAGCCTGAATCAGAGAGCTAAACTCTTTAATTGGGGTCCACTTACTGGAAAGCTGACCAGTGGCAAGATCAATAAAAAATTATTATTATTTAAACTGTACAGATTTTCGATGTCTAATGAAAGATAGGATAACTTTTCTTTGCTTCATACGTTCTTGTTCCATGTTAAGAAGAGAAAACAGGAAGCACTGTCTCTGACACTTCCTTGTTTCATGTTAAATAGGAAGTTCCTACTTTCTTGTCAAATAAAGCTATTTAAGGATTATTTGACTAGACAATGCTTACCTCATCAACATATCTAAGCCATTTTCGAATGTTATTGAAAGTTTCTTGTCTTGTGATGTCATAGACCAGAATTATTCCCTGAATGGGGAAAAAGAATAGAAATACTCATTATCTTGTGGGGTGAATTTTTGTTTGGGTATGTCATCTTCTTATCTCAATAAAAAAAAATCAAAATTTAGTTGATAATTTAACAGACGAATCTTAATTATTATTATTTTTAAAAACAACAAAAACTAAATGCGTCTTTCACAGGAGAAGTGTCACATTTTTCAGAGTGCAAGGAAAGTCATGACTGATAGCCCGGGGCTAGTGGATTTTGTTATCAGGCTAGTTATTTTTGTTCTTAACTTGCCCGACGGTCAAGTGCTATTTTTTGGGGAAATTCAAATTACAGAACGATTGTAATCCTGTTAATCAAAAAGGGTTTTGGGGCTACTTGAAAAGGCTTGTGGGCTAGTACATGTTAGCTACAGCTTGCCCAAACAGCAGACTGTAAAACTGACTTTCTTTGCACCCTGTTTTTGGAAAAACTTGCAACAAGATGAAACAGATTTGAATATGAAAATATACAGTCGTAAAATTAAAAAAACTTTTTTATAATTCTTCTCAGCTATTTATTTTTTTCTAGATGACATAGAGGGTCAATAGAAGAGTGAAGATTTTTTTATGCCACATTATAGATCAGTTTATTACTGAAACATCAACAGAGCTCTTGGATGTGGATAGGTTCTGAAACCTCTGATGAACTTTCTTTTAAGTGTTTCAAGAATAGTTTTCTCCATGATATGGTGTTTATTACTCACATGCGCTCGCCTGTAGTACTGTGTTGTTATTGTTTCATATCTTTCTTGACCAGCTGTGTCCCTAATGAGACAAAGTATCCATCATTAAGTTACTCTTCAAAGTCACTATTTAATGCACTGGGGAATGAAACAGCAACAAGTAAAAACAGGTTATACACATAGTTAACCACACTTATTCTGTGTTTTATGACGACCCAAAAGAATAAAGAAAAGTGTAGTCACAACAATAAACTATTAGATTATCTAAGAAAAAAATATGATATCATTTGTTAACCATATTGTGTCAAAGATGTTCAATTACACACTCCCTTTGCGTAATTTCTATCAATGAAATCCAAGTTATTGTTGAACAAAAGTTAAGAAAAGGAAATATAAATAAAATCTACTAGAATGCAAGTTATATGGGAAATCTACAACCCCACCATTTAATTATTCAATGAAGATATATTTCTGTAGATACTTAAAGCCGGGGACATTCAATTCAAGACATTTACGTCTACTTCTTGAACTTCTAATGCCAATACCTATGATATTCTTCGTGAATAAAACCCTTAGCTGCTCTTTATATCATGGCAAAAAGAAAACACATAAAACAAGTGGCTATTCAGATAACAGTGAGACAAATATCAACTTTAAGTTCGACCGTCTTAGAGCAGTTAACTGCACAATCTGATCTGAATGAAATTTTATTCACCAGAAACGGACAGCTGAAAAAACAAGGGCAAGAAACTGAAATAGACCGTTGCAGCTGAGTTTATTTCTGCCTAAAATTAATGTTTTCATGCCGATATATGGCACCCGTCCTTGAATTCAAAGAAAAGCGAATATAGCTGATGTATTGGTAACAGAACTGACCGGGCAAAATAGCTTATCTTGGATGCTTAAAATTTAATTTGTTGTCAGATGACCAGTTGAACTCTTATAGGTGTAGTTAATTTCTTTTTCTTTCCTGTTTGCACAAATTTATCGTAGGAGGTTGAGAAATATATTGATACATAGCTCTACGTCAAACTACCGCATCCTCGCGCTGGTTTTTTTTCATCATCCAAGGTCACGCTACCGTGTATTTAAGCTTATATTGATTTTTCAGTTAAGAAAAAAAACAAAAAATTAACACTAGATAAGATTTTCGAATCAGCCAGTCATTTCGATAACTCTAGAAAAAAACGAAACGCTGCGGGTAAGAAGAGCCACGAAAATTTAGCTCTATAGAGTTCAAAGCTTCCTGTGGTGACGCGGTAGTTTTGAGCCAAAGCGTTCCTGATGAAGTAATAGTTTGGTACACTTTGGTTTCGAATCCCGATAACGATTAACATTAATATAATAGTCGTACAGTACAAATTATTAACAATTCAAAATCCCACTTATTCCCTCCAGTTATAAAAATCATTAAGCCGAGTCACCGGAAACCGATCGACATAGAGGCTTAGCTTACCACATTTGTATCCTTATTCGTTTGCCTTCCACTACGATCGTCTTCATTTTGAAATCAATTCCTGTAAAAGCACAAATCAGGAACATTTTCTCTTAGCATCTTGAGTGGCAGGTATTTAACTACCTGCTGATATAAACAATGATTTTGAAGCAAGGAGAACTGCGAATAGGCTTACCTATCGTTGAGATGTGCGATCTGTTGAATTCGTTGTTCGCGAATCTGCACAGAATGCAAGTTTTTCCTACACCCGAATCCCCGATAAGCAGAATTTTAAACAAGTAATCGTAACTTTTCGCCATGTTCCCACGTCCAGTTTTAAAGGCACTCAACCGTTGATAGCAATACAGCTCCTTTCGTAAGTTTGCGGTATGCTAGGCAACTTCAAATGAAATATTCATGATAAAAAAACACTTCCTCTTGGTTAGACGTAATAAAATCTACATAGGCGCTTCATAGGCGCCATTTTTAAACATACTAATCCCCAGTCCTTTTCCCTTTTCCGGTGCTGTTACCCAGTCCTATCTTTCTGACTGAGCATTTCCCGCCTGAGTTCATGTCGGTTGTTGGGTTGAGTTGACGGGTACTTTGTTTTATATTTTGATTGTAATGGCCCTGATTGCGAAGAACAGTACAATATTTGCAAAGGTAAGTGTAGCCATATGATTGAAAATTCTAAAAGTTAAGATTATTCAAATGTTGGTCAAGCAATGCCTGATATTTTTTTGCTGATCTTTCCATTTCGCTTTTATATACACCGAGGGAGAATGTTTTTAATACGTGGTATATTATCTACAAACAAATGTCTTACATTTAATGGTCAAGGTTAGTAGGCAGGGGCACTTTTGAAGCCGTGCTTGTATTGGTAGCTCGTTTGGCTTGGCTGTAAAAAGTGGAAAATACATAGGTGCTGGATTACCCCCAGGGTGCTTACCAGATTGACATGTTGACATCCATGCTGTGACTGAAAGAGAAATTATTTCTCAGATAAGCAGTTACATGGGGAGGGGAGAGGCATGGAAAGTCAACCGTACAGAATAGCTGTATACTTTATATGCAAGCCGTTGCCACATGGCGTGAAGAACCAAATATGTTGTTTATAAAGACCAAATTTTTGCCTCATACAAGAATGACAGATGAAAGATCTTTGATGCAACACTTTCAAACCATGGTTATTGCAAAACATTTGCATGTAAGAAGGCTGAAATATCATCATTGAGGAGACAGGATTTTAGTGATTCCTATCATAAAGGCAGGGGAGTTAAAAGCACCTCTCAACCCCCCTAGCTATGGCTTTGGATGTATTTCAGAGGGGTGGGGGTACACTGCTGGGCTTTCTCTATCCCTGCACTAACATGGGAACTCTGGATCATGTGCAATTTGTGCACCCCTTGACATATTGACCGACACTTGACCGATATCTCGATTGACATATCGACCGACCCTCAGCTGATATATCGACCGAGATATGTATAACAGCTGAATTGGGGATGCAGATGCAGGAAGTTACCCACTAATAACAAAGGTTAAACTTGAGGGATCTGCTTATTTTAAGGTACATGGAAAAGGGATTATGATAGTGGAAATTGGTGTCAAGCCTACAAGGATTAATAAAGCCAACAGTTACAGATGGTTCACTGACGAACACTTTTCTGTAAGTACAGGTATTTCATCTTATTAGTAATTCAAGGTCCATTTCAGATTGTTGATCCTAATAACAAATGATGTAAATGACTCGTAAATAGGAAGTATACAGGGCTGTGATGGAGCTAGGAGTGCCCAGTGTCCCTTGCACCTTGCTTTTGCTCTTGGGCGACTAGGAAATCTTAATTTTCGTCATGAAAATCATATGCTGGGTCCTCTGGATTTGACAGGTTCAGAATGCTGAGCTTCCTTCATTTTTCCTTAGACCACAGCTTTGGCATGAGAAAGTTGAAATATTTCACACTTTATTAAATCTTTTTCTATAGAGGCTAATTTTGAAACTGGAGGATGTTATTCTAGCAAGAGTTTTAGCTCCACCAGAAACTAATAAAGTAAAGAAATCAGGGAAAAGCTTGGTCCGTGATAATGCTGATATTCTGCCCGGTAAGACAACGTCTTAAATCTTTAAAGTTGAGTTGTAGGGCCACTTTGTTTCTTGATAGCCAATCAGTCTGTGAAAGTCTATTCAAGTTACCGCTTTTAACAGAAGTGCAACTACAATGTATTTTACAATCTTTCCATCATCAGAATTCCAAGAAACAACTGCAACTAATGATTAGAGGAGGACATGTATCTGTGATCTCCTGATTGCAATTCCAATGTTCTAACTTCCTGATCTTGTTCCCCGATCTACTGTTACCATTTTATTTTTCAGCACCTGCGGTGGTATACAGTCAGTTCTTAAATATGCTGAGGTCTTTATGAGCCCAGCTTAAAACTCACTCATCAAGCAAGGGGAAGTCATGTCTTTGTGTGTGGTTGCAGTTACAACTGTATCGTATGACAATAAATAAGGTAGTAACCCACTCCTGGGTTCTTGGTCCTGTAATCAGTAGAGTCTGAGCTCTAAAATGTTTAAAACATGGATTAAGGTTCCTGATCCATGAGAGAATGTAGACTGATACAACATTTCTTCTAAAGTTATTTAACATTATCTTTGCTCCTTCAATGATGTTTTACTCATTTCACCATAGATCCTGAGCTTCTTATACAATATTATTTTGTGAGAAGAAGGCAATCCAAACAGATTGCTTTGTGTCTTTCAAAACAGGTGAGACCAATATTGACATTAATGGAAAGTGGTCGTAAGTGGAGCACTCTATTATATTTCCTGCAATGCACATACTTCTCAAACTCTATGAATAATTTATGAATTAAAAGAAAACAAAAGAAATTATTACCATAAAGGAATTTTGAGATTGGATAATAATATTGTCATAGAATTTTTGGAACTTTGCCTAAAATTCCTTCAAAATCATTGATAATTTGAGGAGCTGTATGAAACATCAACTTTTACCAAAATGTTCAGGAACATGTTCCCTGAGGTTACTCTAAAAAACATCTTAGTGACTGGATATCAGATAAAACTCTCTGTCTTATAATGTTTGATGTATTAACATCAAACGTAAGAAAGTGAGTGTAGAAAGAAGTGAGCTCTGAAATCAAACTACTGGTCATTTGCTTTGTTTTGTTTTTGTTGCGTGTATTAAAATAATTTTAATACACGCAAAGGATTCCGTAACAAAAACAAAACAAAGCAATCCATTAGTCTATAATAATTATAGACTAGTGGATTTCAAACTTTAGGCACGTATGTTATATTTGTTGTTGTTCCTTCTCTTAAAGAAAGCACTTTTGGATGGTGGAAGGAAAAATACACAGAAGGCTGATTATTCAGGTGAGAATGCACCAAATTTGATGCTAGCCTCGGAAAAATTCCCCACCCATCTGGCCGATCTGTTGGTCCAGGACAGGAAGATTTTCTTGTTGAGCAAGTAACTTTTCATGTTTACTTGCCCAATGGGCAAAAGTTCAGATACGTCATCTTCTAATCTAAGTTGAAATTCCAAGTTTCTTCAATCCCTGCAATCCTTTCAAAGTTACAGACCTTGCTTTGGAAATGATGTTAACATTACTGATCTGTGTGTTAACATGTCTCTTGTTAGGTGGTGGTTATCAGCGTGTAAATATCTTTCCAGAGAAGATTAAAGTAACTGTCAGCCAAATTGATTTGGATCCCACCACATCAGTACAAGGGGTATGCATACAATCAGAGAGCCCTCTCAGTTTTATGTACTGTTATGTAATGTAATCTTTCAAAGAAAAGGAGAAACAGAATATTTCCTCTAAATTGTCGCCTGATAATATTATTATATCGGCAAGTACAAAGTTAAAGACTGAAATAGAGAGTTTCAAGGACCAGGGGACCATAAGAGTGAAGAGTTTTGCACCTCTATATAAACTCCAAGCCACTTTGAATCCTTAAATTTCAACTATATTCTTTTCTTTGGTTAAGTTTGTTATAATAATTTATGTAATTAGTTCTATCATTTTGCTTGCTTCTTTTTACATTCAAGTTGGCTCAAGATATTGCAAAAAAAGGACCATCCAAATCCAAATCTTCCATTAGTAAATATTTTGAAAAAGGAACTGCTGAAATGACACCTTCAACTCAGAAAGGGAGAGCTGCTCTTAAGAATTTGTAAGTACAATGTATGTGTTAGGGCAGCCGCACTATGCAAAATGACACTAGTAGCTAGAGAGTTGTTTAATTAATTTATGCCAGTGAAGTCAGGCACACAGTTTAGAGGATAATGGTTTTTTTGGTTGTAGAGAAGAGTTAACTTTTGTGTTGTGTAAAAAAGAGAAACAAAACAAGGTGTTGAAGTGTAGATTATTGTCTACTTCTTTCCTCAGTCATTAATTTATGAACGAAAGGTCGTAATTTAACATTTTGAGTACATTTCATAAGATAGATGTTGTTAAGGGATGTTGAATTATTTACAAGCAATTTACTTAAACTGAGTTAGTTCTCACCTTTTGTACCCACGACAGCCATGCGAATTTTGTGACAGCATGTAAAGGAAGTACTGTCTGATAGCCTGGGGCTAGAGGATTTTGCTATCGGGCTAGTGACTTTTGTTCTTAGCTTGCCTGATAGGCTAGTGAAGTTTTTTGAGAATTCAAATTACCGGAGGACTGTGTATTCAAACCTGCTCATCAAAAAGCTTTTAGGGCTAGTTAAAGTGATGTTAAGGCTAGTACATGCTAGCTACAGCTAGCCCGAATGGCAAGCTGTAAAACAGACTTTCTTTGCACCCTGTAATGTGATGTCTGTACTTATGATTCTTATCCATTTAGGAATAAGAAACAAGACGCACAGAAAAAGGTCAGTCCGTTTCTTAGTGTCACTTCTGACAATGATTGCAGCTCTATAAAAGAAAGAGGTGAAACAGACAGAAGTCATGTGGGAAAAGAGAGTGAACGAGCAAAATACCATGACCAAATCACGTGGGTAAATCGTCGTGGTGAAGTCGAGAGTCAAGAGAATTTAGCAGCTGAATTAGTTGTTGCTTCAAAGAACGTGCAACATCAGCCTGTACGCACATCAGAAGGAAGCAGTAAAACAAGAACCAGTAGCTCTGGTGACTTTGTCGAGGTTGAAATCAAGGAAAGGGCTAAACAGCTTGATGAAAAACGAGACATTAATGACAGCCTACCATGTCAAGACATTGTTAATTTAAAAGAGACAAAACACGAATGTGGCCTCAGCACTCCAGTCCAAAATCCATCTGGCAACTTTTCTAAGAGTGGAGAATTTGAATTAACTAATAATGAGGAGAATAAAACTGTTAATGATATGACTAAACAGGGAACAGTTACTGTTGTCAGTGACAAAGTTGACAGTTTAAAGTCGTCCAGCTCAATTACGGCAAATTTAAAACGTCCGAGATCCAATTCAGAATCTGATTCAGAATTGCCGCCTTCTTTACGGTCGCGGTTAGCCAAGAAAGCATCTCTTAAGAGACAGAAGACTGTGAATGTAAATCAAGATAAAGACAAGAGAAAAGAATATGATGCAGACAGTGCACTGTTTGTTGAAGATAATGATTTTGAGACGCCAAAGGCGAAACGAAATGCCGAGAAGAGAACAGGATCGGATCTGTCTGATGATCAAGGAGTCTGCTCAAGTATGTCGACATGTGAACAATCAGGATCAAGTACCAGTGTGGAAAAGGAGTTGAGCTACAAGACAAGAAAAGCTAGCAGGGCAAATATGACCTCTGAGGCTTCATTGAAAAGTCATACTAGTAAACCAGTCAAAAAGAAACTTAAGAAACGGCAAGTGACGACTTCCAGTAAAGCTACAAGCGATATTTTAGAGGGTTAGTAATGTTGCATTAGAAGTCAGAGCTAGACTGCATTTCGCAGTACAGGAAATTGAGTATTGTGAGAATGTAGTCCACTTACAATAGTACTAGCGAAGTTACATTGTGTGTAAGAGGCGGCTCTTAGCAGCTATTTGCGCACGTCAGGGCGTCATTTTTGACCAGTGGTCGGATTTAGACGTAAGAGGTGATTATTAACATTGCAATTTTATTGTTGTAGACACACGCTGAAATGTTGTACCCAACGTGTTGTTATCACCGGTGCATCGACACACCAATTGCTGGAGACCGAGCTCTAACGTGTTGCAGACGAAAAGAGATTATTTCGATCCAGCAACAATTGCAGGGGTCCGCGCAAAATCCAGTAATGCCATTAATTTCGGCAATTATTATTATATTTTGTGTCCTGGTCTATAACTAAACTTGCAGTTTTGTTCTAGCAAACACAGTCTTGCTTTTTTTATTTCTTTTTCTTACAAAGATGAGGAGCCCGGTTCGAGTCCATTGGAACCAATCACGATTGAAGACAGACCTCCTGTTGTCCTCAATGTCAGGTATTTCTTATCTTAGGTTATGTGATCAACGTCTATTGTAAAGAATTTATTTTTCAAGAATCCTGTGTCACTTAAGCGCTAGCCTGTTCCAGGCTCGCAGATAGTGGGGAAGACGCGAAAGTTCCGTTTTATTTTCGTCTTCGCGCTTTCTCAATTCAGCGCGCCCGACTATCTCAGAGCCTGCAACAGGCTACTTAAGCGCTTATTCGAGAAAACTCTTTATATTATACCTCTTATTACATTTTACTGGCTTTTTTCGTCGAGATGACGCACTTGTTGTGGCGGAATTGTAGGGAAAAAAAGATACTTTTCATTTCATCCACAGTGCGTACAAGGGGTTACCGACCGGAAATCGAGGGAATTTAAGGTGGCTGAACACAGTTTTGGCAGTTTCTGAGTATATATCATTTGCCAAATCATGGCAAGAGAAGGGTTGCAGCTTACAAGCTGAAACTTGGCAAGTGGAAAATATATTGATGAAAGATTTTGACTGACAGGTAAAATTTGACATTTACGTAGTTTCCATGGCAACATGAACGATTGAATACAACCTTAAAATTTTACTTTTGCTCAGTTTACAGAAAATTCTCTCATTAGATTTTCCTATAAACTTGCACACAGCTTACTATAATTAATCATTACCATTTGAATTTTATTTGACCAAATTTTAACAGACGGATTTTTAGATAATCAATAATATAAATGTACTGCAATTATTAAATGTGTCACAAAAATCGTTTGTTCAAATTCTATTTTAAAGTTCTCATTATTTAAAATAAGATAAAAGTAAAAATTTTGCCAAATATCACAAAATTTTAATGAGTAGATTTTGAGAAATCGTCTTGTGTGTACCATTGCTCTTTCGCCGCCATGTTTGTTTGTCTAAGTTAAAACACTCACCGTCACGCCAGTTACCGCTGACCGCCCGCAAAACTGTGTTCAGCCACCTTAAGCAACGACGACAACGAAGGCAGTGAAAACGTCGCTAAAAAGTGAATGTGTGTCCCAGTTTCAACCTTTATTGCTTCCATTTGGACCTGCTCAATTTGTCAATTGTAGCTTTATCCAGGTTCAAAAAAAGAAAGGAAAATTCACCGTCGTATGTTCACGTCCTCCATAAAACGTCGCAATAGGAGGTTTCACGTCGTAGTATCAGAGCTGTTGTTTTGCTCAGGAAACCAATTGTTTTTTGAGGTTGTCTTGGTGGTGGGGGTTGCTTAAGCGCTCTAATTAACTTATCACAGCACAACAAATGACTTCTTAAACCATATAATAAATGGTTTATTATACCTATATTTCTTCCATATTTTGTTCATTACAGTACCATTGAGGAACTCACTGAAGACCAAACCGAACGACTGGTGTGGGAATTTGCAAGTGAAATCAGGGAAATATTTGAGGGCAAGGTAATATATAGTTCATTTTTGGTTCTTGACGGAGACAGGTTTTTCTTCTTCTGAAATCCTCATGTTTCCTGAGAAAAAGTTTAGAAGTCAAACAAAATTTAACTTTTAATTTAGAAATAATTTAGAACGTACAAGTGAGAGGCATCTTGAACAGTTTAATGAACGGGACCGTTTGATGGTCAGTTTAGAACTGGATACGCAGAGTTAAATGAGCTTCAGTGCTGTAAGAATTGGTCTGTGGTTCGTAAAGGTGAACATAACAAACTGATTTTCATATAAAAGTGTAATATTTACTGTTTTCCATGTAATTTCCTCTCCTTTTGTAGAGATTTTCTCGACGTCATGAAGACTATAAGAAGGGCGGACGTATGAAAGGTAAGACACTTGTTTTTAATCAAAATACACGTAACGGGAAATTAAAAACGTAACAAAACAATACATTGAAACTTGTTAGAGTAAGAATTCATGAAGTACAAATGAGATCCGCAAAAGAGCGCTCAACTAAGATTACATCAAGTTCTGTAGTACCTTTGCAGTTGTTATTGGGGAAGAGCAAAGCGTTTCGAAAAAGATTGTCCTCAATTCCGAAAAACCTTCATATAACTTGCTGCTTCCCCTCGCTCGTCCCTACCACCAGTAACGAGAAACTGCTAGGGTGCCTTGATTACCTCTTTTGACAGACTAGGGTGAAATCAACTTTAAACTTTTCTCTACGCTGTCTACATCCTTTTTGCGAATCGTAGATCGTTAAGGAAAACGCAAAAGGTAGAACGGACAGGATGAAACGTGGCCTGGGCTGACTGTGACTTCTGTCTTTGGTTTGTGAGGGTGTCTACCTGACCTTAACCTTGTCCTTATATTGTAGGTGATCTAGCATTCCAAGTACAGTTTGGCCAGTTTTCTGAGGAGCAGCGAGACAGAATCATGGAGGTGCTAACGGCTATGTTCTGTTACAAGCACAGCAAGGTACAACAATTATACTGTAAACTCAGATGATCTGCAGGAATTATCCAAATCTTGATTAACTAAAAATTTAGCCTGCGAGGCAGGCGTTAAACGAGGAAGAGGAAGGGGGAAGGGGAGAATTCCCCTTTCAACGCGTGCCACGCATGCGCAGGCTGCGAAAAATCCGCCAAATTGCTTTTAATGAAACTGTGCTTTCAGAACGAAAAATGTTGTAAGCTTCCCGTTTGCCTGTCAGGTGTGATTGTGTTTTATTCTTTTTCTCGTTAGTACTTTGATTACGTCAGCAAAGTACTTCTTCCGGAGACTTTGGTGATGATTTATATGAAGGTCATGGGTAGAACTCATAATGAGGTACGTATGGATAGCCTGCGAGCAGAGGCTCACTAGTGCGTGTTCGGGGAAAAATTTTTGGCGGCGGAGCCGCCAATGGGCCGAGAAAGAGTGACTTTTCCTCGCTAGACGGCGGCTATGCCGCCAAAATAATTTTCCTCGAATTCGCTCGAGTGAGCCTGCCCACAGGCCTCGTATCGGCGAGAGCAGTCCTAATAATTTTTTATATAGGCAAACTAACACATTTTTTCTCGGTGTTAGCGTAGTTTAATAGGTTACCACGTTAAAGCATAGCAAATTTTAATAGCACAACCTTTATGTTAAACCAACTGTGATCTTTGCCTTCTTAAAAAAATAAGAAATAAAAATTTCCTTTCTTTGGGCAGTAGTTACTGCCCTAAGGGTAGTGGGGCCGAGCCAATTACTGAAGGAAATAATTTAAATAAACAAAACAAGTTTGAGAATCTCAACTGGCCTGCAGTGGCAAAACCAGTTGGCTTATACAAGCGTGGCCAAGGATTTGAACTGGAGACAACCGAGAACAAATCCAGCTAGAGGTTAGGGCGTGGCTTGAACATGCTGCCTCCGGATTTCGAGTCCAACGCTAGCTATAACCGCTCGGCCACGCTCACTCATCACGCTGTCTTCTTAAAATATTACTGGAGGTAGCTGTCGTTGCCGCGTCTAATGGCCCTTTTTATTTTTCTTTTAAGGCGGAGCTTTCATTGCTGGAGAGAACAAAATAATCAACCATGCCTTTAAAAGAAGCCTATGAAAGACAAGATTGATTTTTTTTGTCATGCCGAGTTACTCTCTTTTACATTTACTGCTATGCAGATCATTTAATAAGAGATATCTCTTTGTTGCTGCTATCTTAATAGAAAAGAAAAGAACAATTTAAAGCATCCATATTATTCTGAAGGTTAATGTTATATGATCGCAGTTATATTTATAATCGTATTTATTGAAGAAGGTAGAAATTAAAATTATCGATTTAAATGGCGCTTGAGAGAGATTCATTGATAGAAATAACAAACAAATCATCAGAGAGTGAAAAGGTCACCTGCATTTGGATCAAATTCCTAGGCATTGTATTAGCGGCCCAAAAATTCAGATTTCAATAGTTTAACGGCGAAAAAGAAAGGTACCATAAGAAAGTACTGCCATTGAATTGTCATCTAGCCTGTCCAAAAACGTTTTTCGTTTTTTTAGGCAATTCGACAGAGCGCGAAGCGCGACACCATACCCTTGCGCTTGCGGGGGCCTCAACCTCGACGATCTCTAAAGAGAAAATACTTCCACTAGTACAACTAGTCGGTGATATATTGTCAGCTGTATAGTGATCACGTGATTATAGCGCTAGCCCTGAAGGTTCGTGTTTCCTTGTGATGGAACATGGAGAAGTGCTATGACCTGAAACGATACTTAAACGCGATTCGAACCCATGGCCTCTGCGTTGGCGCCCCAGTGCTCTACCAACTGTGCTATGAAAACCCATATAGTTGGAGCAGACCGATTTGTTGTTAACCCGTGAAAGGAATGAAAACAAATGCTATCTCAGACATAGCACACATAATGCCAGACTGTATCCCACCCACATGGGCTTATTATTTATTTACCAGCTTCTCTGGACACAGTCCTACCCAAAGGGAATGTGCACGAACGGGACTCAGGTCCCATGCGAGGTGCCATCCCTACCCAATCCCACAACCCGTAAAGGTTGGCCACACCACCGGGGTCTACGCCCCCTAGTCTTTTCGAATAGTGATGTGGGTTCTTTTACGTCTCACAAGAACAAATCAGTGAAAGAGCTGTGAGACGGAACCTACGGTTTTTCATCCTTATCCGAGAAGACTAGAAAGTCTAATCATTTGCTTCATCAAAGATCAACGCCTTCTAAGTCTACAAGTCTTTACTCGTGCTATATCTTAAACATTTTTCTTACTGCTTGTCTAAATTGCTTCGTACGGACTGAATAAATAATGGGATTACATATAGTTGTTGAGCAGTACAAGCTGCTGACAAGTATCATTTCCCCACTATTTGGAGCTTCGTCTGTAAACATGTAGTAGATGTTAAAGATCCAGACGGGCAGAAAGCACACCACAAGTGCTCCAGCTGTAATCATGACATCTCTAGCGGCTCTGCATTCTTTTAGAATTTTCACTAAACCCCCTGAAGCCGGCGTTTTCTTTGCACCCGTTTGGTTACGTTGCTGAGCAACAGCTGGAACAACGACTCTTTCGGGACCTGGGTGTGGTTCCCTTACCGGTGGGTGTGGCTGGTTTGTCTCTGGATGGTAATCATCACTGCACTTCATTATATGACCATACTGAGCACTGGATTGATAAGGCTCGAGGTTAACTTGCTTAGCTCCACAGAACTTATAGTTCCACATCTTGCGATATGGGTTTTCGCTGGCAACCTCTTCAGTGACGGCTCGTTCCCTTCTAAAACTCTCTTCTTTCTGACTCTTAACCTCGAGGTTCCCTTCATCTTGATGCTGACAAATGATACCGTTTCGATCAGTAAATTGCTCAAGTTGCGGCGTCATTTGAACATTCATCTCGCTGATGCTACCAAGCCTAATTCTGACTTCTCGCTCAAGCCGTCTTGCAGTTTGAAACACTTTGTAGTTCAACAGGTAAATAAACAGAAGTGGCGCGATGAACATGAGTAAAAACGGAAACGTTGTCTCGCTGTCGAAACGCTGTCCGCATGCATAAATTATTGGTTTGTACTCGAAAGCTCCCCAGCCAAGAAATGGGCCAAGAGAGATTATAGTTGGCAGAATCCACAGTACAATGGTTGATAAGACGATCTTTCTAGCTGTAATGCGGCCGTCATAGGTGAGATGATCCTTGACTATGGCTAGGTATCGTTCGTAGGACACGGCACAAAGATGAAAAAAAGTGTTGACGTACAGAATTCGGGCGAGAAATGCAGTACCTTGACACATCTGTTCACCAAAGATCCATTCTTTGTACGCCACGGAAACTAACCAGGAAATTTGGATGAAGGTCACAAATATGAAATCGGACAGTGCCAAACTTGCCAGAAGAAAATGTTTCATTTTGTGGAAAATTCTGTTAAAGGTAACAACCAGTATGACCAGGAGATTCCCCACAAAAGCTGTGAAAACAACAGCCACGTTCACTATAAAATAGATTGTCATTTCCTCGCCTAGCTCTTTGAATTTTTGTCGCCTTTCCGTGGTCGAATAATTCGTTTATTGACTGACAATTTGCACCTGTCTCTCTGAAAATAACTATTTTAAATTATAGTCCTTTAACCAGTGTTTGCTTTGAGGTTGGGACAGTGAGTTGCAGACCAACTGTAATTTGCAAAAAAAGAATGATACATTTTTTTTTTCAACGTAAGACGTGTTGGACAATGACTGTGACTGAAAATCATAGTACTAAAACGCTGTGATTTTGTCAAATTATAATATTACGGTAGAAGCGTAGCGGATTAACACACAAAATATGTTAATCGCAATAATGAAAGTAGTAACCATAAAAAATATAAAATTACGAAAGAGTAAACTTAATTTAATTAAAAGACGGCCCAATTAAAACTCTAAATGACAGAAATGTCAAAAGCAAAGAATTTGCATAATGGATTTGCTGATTTTAAGAGCGTTTTTAGGACTGCCATTTAACATGCATTTTTTTTTTAGCTAGACCTTAAATTTCACGAGACATTTGAGAAGTTTAGCTCTTTCTCCAAGTCGGCCATTTCTAGGTTTCGGCCAGAGAGTTACTCGTTGGTCACATGGTATTTTTAACTGACAGCTTATGATAGGTAATAAATTTTCTCGCGAACGAGACGGAATATACATTGTCATACCAATATTTTATTTAAGTAAATTTAGTTCGTTTCATAAAATGATCGACTTCAGCCTCGCCCCAGTTCGCGCCATCCGAGTGAGCGGCGAAGGAGGCTTGGAACCGAGCATGACACCGATGTTTCAAGTCCCTTGTTTTCGCCACTAGTGACCAACCTAATTGATATCAACCCCTTTAAAATTACCTACCCATCCCATGAAAGGCTGACCACACCACCGGGCTTTTAAAACGTCTCACCATCGAGTGGTATTGGGCTGAAAATTGGATTCTTGCTAATAAAGCTGTATATTAATTGATCATGTAAAAACAAAACACTCTTGCAAAAAGACAATAGGGAGTTTCCTATTATAAGGAGGGCGGCGTGGGGAGAAACAACTGTCATTTCAGACTACCACAGCACTAGTTTGGGACACTAACATGGCCACCGTTTCATTGTTTTGGGACACCAATATGGCGGATGCGACGTCAGTCATGTGAAAACACTCTATTCTCGTGATACTGCAGTTTAAGGAGCGAAGTAGTCCTCATAACACTGAACCCAGGGAAACTTTGAATTGTAGATACGTACCTGTATTTAGGGCCCATCCTCTTTTGAGGAACACCCGACTAAAGTAAAGGAAAAAGATCCGGGAAAAATTTAAATTCCTCATTTTTCAGCCTTGAAGCCATCGATAAGAGCCGAATGACTCGAATGTGTTTTCAAACAGCTATATTCAAGATAAAGTGAATCCCTGAGTGAAGCTGCCGTAAAACAGAACAAGTTTGCGAGTAACTCTGGGTATCCGTCAATAAGTTAGTTAAGTCTTTAACACTTTTCTACTACCTCTTCTTTTTAGTTGTTACAAGTTTTTCTATCCGTGCAAGGAGGCAAAAACATAACTTTAGTGAAATTCTCTCTTTTTATCCGTACGTTTGCGTCAATTTCCTAATTACAGTGCATTAGTTGAATTACTTTTCTCATTGCACGATCATAATATTTCTTAAGCTATCCCTTGTTATCCCAGAAATGTTTTTTTTTTCAAAATCCACAAAATAAATTTGGTAACCTTTTTTGCGAAGTTACATAATTTTTTAAAACTTTATTTCATTATTACAAGCTGCAGTTCATGTGTAAAAAAGACACCTCTCTTATTTAAGAATTCGAAGGCTAAATTTATCTATTTGAAAGAAAATTGTATTAAAAGATTAGAGACTGAACGGAAACTTTAACAGCTTAATTTAACACAAGATTGATTACCACGACGCAAAGTTTCCTACGTGTGACTTTACGAGCTGAAAATGCTTTTTAAGAGCCGGTAATACTTCTAAGCGTGGGGAGACATACAAACATGTTTATGGACTAAGGAAGTCGTGAAAGATGGGTGTCTTACACTCGCACTTGGCTCTAATCTCACAAAATTCGGTAGAAAAATAAAGCTAACTAGATATTTCAGTGCATAAAAGAGCATTGTCCTTAGTTACTTAATAGTCAAACTGGATCGATTAAGAAAATTGTATTTTATAATTATATGCAATGAAAGAAAAGCCTTCTTTGAAATGTGTATGTCGCTTTTGGTCGGCAGTTTCAGTATAAATAGAATTTATGATTATTTGTTGCCACACAATCCATCTCGCAAACTGTTTTTACCACTAAAAATAAGAAAACTCCACTGCTGATACGTCGTTATCCGCCAAGAATCCCGCGTAAGTCAGATCTTTAATATTTTCCTCACTTCTTTTCTAAATTCTCTTTTACGAACTGAATAAATTAGTGGGTTACATAAAGTGGCTGCACTGTACAGGCTATGAATCCAGAAAATTCTTGAACTGTGCGAAGGCTCTTTGTTAAAGGTGTAGTAAACGTTGTTGATCCACACAGGAAGAAAGCAAACCAGAAGAGCCCCGACAGTTATCATGACATCTGTGGAAGCCTTGCACTCTTTTAGAATTTTCATCAAACAAGGAGATGGGATTGCTTCCTCGTTCGCGTCCGTCTGATTTGTGTCTTCCGCATTATCTTCCTTGTTTGTGATAAAATGATGGTTGCGACTTATGCTTGAGACATTCCGCAAATGTTCCTGAGTACTTGCACGCCTAAGTGGCCTTTCTTGAGAACATGTAGGATTGACGGAAAGCTCGTGATGAAGGATGTTTTCACTGGCTGAACGGAACCTCGTCCTCCACAGTTCTTGCGAGTATTGACGGGAAGCTTGTCTGGCAAAACCTGCGTCAACTTTCATCATCTCTAGGGCTCTTTCCGCCTGGTTCATGTTACCAAGCTGAATGTTAACTTCGCGTTGCAGCCTTCGTGCAACCCTCATCACCTTGTAGGTAAGCACCGAAATGATCAGAATTGGCGTGATGAAAGCTAAGATTAGAAACGGAAAAGTTGTCTCGAGGTCCCAACGCTGTCCACATGCAAAAATGCTTGGTTTGTAATCAAAACCTCCCCAACCAAGAAATGGTCCTAGGGAGATCACAGTCGGTAAAATCCACATGATTGTGACCGAGATAAAGACCTTTTTCAGAGTAATGCGTCCGTCATAGTTGAGATGATCCTTGACTATGGCTTGGTATCGGTCGTACGACACGCCACAGAGATGAACAAGTGTATTAACGTATAAAACACGGACGAGGAACGCATTTCCTTGACAAAATCCTTCACCAAAGATCCATTTTTTGTAGGCAACGGAAACTACTCGGGGAAGTAGCACGAAAGTCACAAATATAAAATCGGAGAGCGCCAAGCTTGCCAAGAGAAAGTGTCTCACATTGTGAAATAATCTGTTGAACGCAACAACCAACATGATCAGCAGATTTCCAACAACGGCAGCGAGTATGACAATTCCGTTGAATACTAGATACGCTAGCATTTTCACTCAGGGAGCTTTTTTGTCGAATTGTTTTATTTATGCCATAACCTTCAAGTTTTGGATCTGAAACGCTTGAACAATGACATCCTGAAATTGAAAAAAAAAAAAACGTTTCCTTTCTAAAAATAGCTACACCATGAAGCACTCATCAGCCTTCGCGGAAGTTGGATTTCGGTTTGGTTCTATCCTTTTTATGGAAATAGCACTGTTTAAATTTTCATAAGGCCATCCCCTTTTTTTTCTCCGTTTAGCGTCGTCCGACCGACCCAAATTTTTGGCATTTTAAAAAAAGGAAGTAACGACGTATAGTTAAACCATTTTTCACTTGAAATAATTCTTTTAACCTGAAAAATGAGCATAGTAACAGCAGAGAGAAAAACAGGAACGATTTTTTACAGCATATTGTGCATTTTGTTAATCCATATATGTAAATCGTCATCTTGGGGTACCAGGGCCTCCTATTCCGAGACTTCCTGTGATTTTTTTTATTTTTATTTTTTTTTTCCATCCGACCGACCGACCAAATAGCAGGAAATGCATTCAAGGCTAAACGAAAAAAAAGGAATGGCCTTATTGTCAATCACAAAAAAATATATATTCAAAGTTTAATATGCGACATCCTCGAAGCTCATTGGCTGATTAAGGTGTGCTGTACGATTTTTGTGTATTAGAGAGGTTTAGAATCATGTCTGAGCAGATAGAAACTGTGTCGAAACTGTAAAATAATTCTTATGGATGACATGAAAGTAATATTTCTGTAGATATAACGAACATTACTTGACAAGTAGAACTGGAAAACTTGACCACGTGGTGCAAATTGCCCTCAGATCAGCCGGCCATCTGCCGTAAACTTCTCTCTAATGACTTCTTCCCCTCCCGCCCCTCAGCGACCATAAACATTAAGGAGTAATTTTGACTTGTATAAACTTGTATCTTCAGTTAATCATTGGTGTTTCCTCCGGTTGTTGTTCAGTCAGTGTCTTACCTTCAATTAATTAATTCAATATTTAGAGTGTTTTTTCCTCATGTTTCGAACCTGTGTCTTTTATTATACTGGTATGAAAGTCATACTTGATTGCTACAACTCGTAATGTAGCAACCAACATGCATGGCCTTCCCGCTTCCGTCATTGGCTAAAATTTTCTATTATCATAGCAAGGCTGGCGCAGAGGTGACAGATATTTTTCTCGCCATATCTTAGTCTGCGTAGCATAGCAGTTTTTCCGGGAGCCCTGCTGAGCGGCGAAGCCGCAAAAACGCGCGCAAACGAGCGGCATCTCCTCGCCGTTTCTCTGCCCTCGCCCATATGATTTACGCGCCCAACCAAAACCGCCATGCTACGCAGGCTATCCTTACTATACCTTCGAAAAGTTTGTTTGCTGTTGGTACGCAGGTTTTCTTTTTTCGAACGTCATTTGGATCTGGAACAATTTTTTGACAATATTTGAACATTTTATTTCCAACATGTCATTTTAACCTTTACAGTGCGTCTAATTTTATTCGTTTTGTTGACAAATCCCATAATTCGCAGTGACCCGAATGCTGCTTTGTAGCCTCGCATTTAATTGAGTCGCCTGGTAGATTTAGCTGGTTGGCTACTCCACTCGATTTTCAACGATTTTCAAGGTAGAAGAATACACGGAAATATAGAAACATGTCGTCTGAAATAGATACCCTGGTTGAAATGGGGTTTCCAAGGAACAGAGTGTAAGTATGTTATGTAACTTTGTCTTTGCGTGCAGTTTGCTTTTAATTTTACCCAACATAAATGTTCATACTTCCGCAACTATTCTTTCTCTAGTAAATAATACATCAATTTGACAACAACCGTAAATTTTTAGGGAAAAGGCCCTGTCTGTGACGGGTAACAAAGGGTTAGAGGTTGCTATGGAATGGTGAGTTATATAATTCTCGAACTTAACTTTTTACCGTCTCATTTAATTTAACTGAAGTACATATTGTAGAGCTGTTCTGGAGTCAAATTTCATGATCAGAAGCTGTGCAGTGATATACCCAACAGAACGCTGACCCTTATACCTCTCTCCTCCGCAGAGGCTCCCACTGGGTATTCCAAATAAAATAGCTATAATAATAATAGAAATAATAGCAAGCGCATGGGGGACGTCAATAATTGGAGGAGGGACAAGGTGGCATCTCCTCTCTTCCCCTCTCCATCATCTCTTGCGCGCTTTCTTTTTTCCCTACCCGCAGTCTCCCCATGACACAAAGAGGCCTCTGTGGAGGAGACAGCCCTTATATACTATACCTCTTCTAGGCTTATTGCGCACTCTGAAGATCCTGATATTGACAAACCTTATCAACCACCTGCTGGACATGTCTTAGGGGCAAGTAAGTGATTTGTTCTCTCTATTTATTTTAATTATCCTCTGTTATTCAGGTGTCCTCCTTATTAGTAAATGTTACAACTCACTTTTCTCATGAATTTTATTTCCTTGCACTGGAAGGTGATACGACAACTCTTGACGCTGAGGGTGGAAGTGAAAAAACTCCTGTTGAGAATTCTGAACTGTCGTCAAACTCTGTAGACACAATAGAACAACCTCAACAAGCTTTATCTCTTGTCTGTGATGAGTAAGGATTGTAAATAGATCTTTTATTATTTTACCTTGTGTAGGGTGCAGTATATTGTGTTGGTTTAGAAAATTTTCTATACTTTACCCCAGAATTTTTCTCTTGGGTTTGCATGTTTAATTCAATTTTACATTTTCCTCTCTAACTGCTCCCCAGAAATTGCTATTTCTTCTGTCTGCAGATGACATCCTATTTTGCTTCCTATACGTGAATCTCATTCTGCAGTTTATACTTTAACATATTTAATACTATGTATATTTTATTGTTAATTAATGAAGAGAAGGTTGGGATTTTTGATTTTTGATTTGGGGCACTGTAGCAAGTAAAAACATTAATTTTGTATTGTTTGGTTTTGATAAACTCCCTTAAAACTGGTCTTTTATATACGCTGCAGACATGTTATAACATTGGTATTTTTAGAGGAGTATGGATTTTTCTGGACTACATATTGTTTAGTTAACTGTGATTTTCTGCATTGATTTGCAGTAAGTACTATATTTTTCTTACAGTTGTGGTAAAAGACTGAGAAGTGAGAATGATGTTCAGGTAATGTTTTGTTTATTTTCCCGCTGTTATGTATGCATATGAATGAAACATCCTTGTTTTTGGTTCATAAAAAGTTGGTTTTAACAAGGACTATCCTTGTTGGTTTTAAGCCTATTCCATGACTAAATTTTTGACATAAATATGTATTTTTCTGGCCATAATTATCTTTAAAAAAACCATGAATTTCCACTGCTTATTATTAAAGAAATGATCATCAACAAAAGGTTTTAGTTATGTTCATTTGGTTATTCATTATGTAATTAGTCTAAACCAGCCAGAAAATAAGCCACACTCTCATTTTTGAGCCTACATTTTCGGCAAAAAGACTTCCTGTATAAGCGTTAGGTAAACTATTTAAGCTTCAAAGAAAAAAAATAGTAGGGCATTCATGTTACCCACCATATTTTCCCAGTTGAATGTGTAACCCTGGTTACACTAAAGAGGATGCATTTTTGCCGACAAAACTGAACAGACTTTCTAGAGTTGTTCAGATCTCCTTGTAAATATGTAACCTAAGGAGTGTGTAGTAATGCATGTGTATATGCAGAAGAAGAGCAACTGAGAGTAATGTCCTTTTCTTCTTCAGCTGCATGCTGCAAGATCAGGGCATTCCAACTTTTCCGAATCAACAGAAGAAATCAAACCTCTTACTGAAGAAGAGAAAAAACAGCAGGCTGAGAGGTATGTAGCTTGTTTGCAGGCCCCGAGCCCTCAGTATAGAGGAGACTGAGGCTGTTGCCTCCACATACTTTTTTCTTTGTACAATCTAAATTGTTAGTAAAGAAGATGAAAATAACTGGAATTCCTTTTTATATGACCTTGCTTGCTTTGTCACTTCCTTTTTCAGTTTGAATGTTAATATTGCCTTGCAGGCTGCAGCAGCGGCTTAAGGAGAGAAGAGAACAGAGGCTTGAGCAGGAGAAGAAGGTTTTGATAAAACTATGTTGAACATTAGAGTTTAACCTCTCTATCTGCTGTTTTTAGTTATCGATGTAAAACATCACCTAAACTGTGCCTATTTCTAAAAAAAACCTCTGGGGCATAAGTATGAGCTTTACTGTGGCCATGATGTATGATTTCATCCACTCACTTAAAGTTACAGCCTCCTTTTTACAGAACAATAATCAGTACCACAAAGAAGTACGTCCCTGTAGCCCCTATAAAACCTTCTCCTGATTAAATTACTGGTGCTACTTGAGCAGTTGTCAGCAGTCTTTCACTTGAGTTTTTGCTCCAGTGATCGAGCTCAGAAGAACTCACTGATTTGACATGCATGCATTATAGTTGAGACAAAAGTTTTTGGTGCTCTTTTTCATTGGAAGTGAAAGACAATTGTGAAGAGGCCATTGACATGCTGATGACTTTGTCAAGACTTGGACAAAGTTGCCAGTGGCTGATTTCATGGGAATCGGGTGGAGGGCTACACCTGACAGTGGATGCGCAAGGAACGCCCCTATATAACTTTTTTTTTTTTCTAACAAACCACAGGATGCTTTAGCAAAAGAGAAAGCTCGACGAGTTACTGGAAAAGAATTGACAAGTATAAAGGCAAAGTAAGTCATTTTTTTAATAACGATTATTTTGAAACTTGGTCCCACGATTGTCCCCACCTTCTTCATAGTGTTTCTGCTTCATTTCGCTCAGGAGAGATATACAAGAAGCAAAAAAAATAGCGGATGAGAGGAGACGAGAGAAAATGGAGGAAAAGTTGGCAAAGTAAGTTGCAGAAATGAAAAAAAAAACAAAGGTCTTGTAGGTGTTAGTTGGCCTACTTGCTAGACGGTTGAGGGGGAAGGGGGGAATTAAGGGGTGTGTGTCAACAGGTGTTGGGTCTAGAGAAGGAAAGCCTAAGGCAGCCCACCTTGTACCTTAACCGAACCGAAAGGTTTGTTCATAACCGAAAAGTTCTGAATTGATGAGAACCAAAACATTTTGACACAATGCCTTGCCCCTGACGTTCCAGTGTTTCTTTTTTAGACAAAGAGTTAAGGAACAGATCGCAAGAGATAAAGCTGAAAGAGCTGAAAAGGTGAGAAAAACGTTTAATTTTAGACAGCAAGTCTTACTTCCCCGCCCGCCCCGCCTCCCCTCCCTTTTGTGTTGTGTCTTTTCAAAAGGTCAGAGAAAATCGTAATTCTTTTCAAAGCCAGAAATTCGATTTTTGGGTTGCTTCAGGGCCGTGAAGATTAGAACACACATTTTGGTCGGGAAAACCGTGCAATTAGATAGTCTATCGATCTTGATATTACAAACTCCTTGGAAACATCAAGATATAGAGAATGAAAAGATTTAGGTAGGCTGCAAAAGAAGCTTGTCATTGCATGTGAGAATTGTTTAGAATTTACTGAAAATTTGTTCTTCGTATGTATCTGCCAGTACCAACACACGTGAAAAAGTCAAGGAAAGATCAAAACTTAAGGCGACTTCTAGTGTGAGTCAAGGGCTGAGTCTACAGAGGTCAGGCTGTTTTAAATTCGTTAAATTTGTGTTTCAGTTTGGAAAAGGTGGCGGAGTTCCGGCAAAAACACAGCCTACTGTATCAGTAGCTGCAGTACCACCTCAGCCTCCCGCGGAGAAGAAGCAACATTCTACGTCCAAACTACAGGTTGGTGATGTAAACCGGAAGTGATTGTATGTATTTTTTGTGCTTTAGGAACCCTGTCCCTAGTTGTTGAAAAGATGAATATTGCTGCTATCCTTGGATAGAGCTCTATCCAGTGGATAATGAAATTGGTTTCCCTAATATTTATCCAAAGGAAAGCGATTTATCTGGCGGATAGCGCTATCCCATTTTTAAACAATTTGAACTATTTGGTGGATGTTTATTGGGACAACTAATAATGTTTTTTAGTGGGTAGAGAGTGAAAGATTTATCCAGTTAATAGCACTATCCACTTTTCTTGAACATCGTGGCTCAAACTTGCATCGCGATTGCATGAAACTACACTAAGATTGACGATCATATTTTAGTGGTGAGAGTCATAAGCACCAACAGACCTATAAGCCCCGTGAGTACGTCAGCACTTTTGTTAAAAAAATCTTAATCTACAAGATTATTTTTCTCTACTGTTGCCGACAGTTTCGTCTAACAAACGGCAGCGCAATCACTGGGACGTTCCAAGCCACGGATACCCTGGAGACAGTCTGTGCCTACATAAATGAAAACCGCACGGATGGCTCTACGCCTTTCAAGTTGATGACTACTTTCCCGCGGAAAACATACACAGATGGGGACCTGGGTATGAGCCTACAGGACGCTGGGCTTGTTCCTTCTGCGGTGTTGATATTAACAAAGATTTGAATAATACTTTTAAAACACAATACTACCATGCTTTCGTTTGGATTACATCTCTGTTCTTTAATTCCTGAAGCACTTAATCACAGTAAGTGAGGCAGTTGGTAAAGACTGGAATTACCCTTTTTACTTGCGCCCTGGAAGGGTCGTGACCAATATCAGAGAGATTTTATCGCCAGAGAAGGGAAATGAAATATAGTCTTGCACTTTGAAGGTCGTGAAATTGTATGGACTGATTCAGTCAATGGCGATGTGTTTTTTATTTTTATTTCGCCTTCTGGCGCCCTTCATATGTTGTATTAATGTGCAGAACGCTTCGTGAAATAAAAGATCATCCCTTTTCTCAACCGTTTTGAGATGGCTTAAAGAATTCGCTAAATTCCTATCGCCCCACTCCTGCATTTTTCTGCGTTGCGTTGGTCGTCTCGTAGCTTGTTATGCCTCTATACAAGTGTGTAGAGGTCATGTATAAAAAAGCCATGAAACTGCGTAGCCAACTGCATAATACAAAAAAAGGGAGGAGAAGATTAATTTATTGCATAATTGGTTACTCATGTTGTTCGGAAACGAAATGTAATGTTTTTTTGGGCTTTGCCTGGATGCTGCTGTATGTAAATACGATCACATGGAAGATTTCCTGCCCAGCTTATGTTATGTGGGGCCCTTTTCTTGAATGTCCCAATAATTTTGCCACCATTTTGAACGCTTTTGAAAGTAAATATCGTAAACAGAAAGTTGTCCAGCTCTTCGGCTGTAAAACATTCGTGTACGATGAGGACTAAAAAAAATGTAAATGTAAAATACAGTCCTTTGCAAATATTTTTGTGACGTTGGCTACTTTATTTAAGATTTTTATTATTGTCACGTCAGAAATGCTTTTTCTCATTAACACAATGAGCAAAATGTCATGAAATTAATAGTGCTATAAAAATGTCGCAAATGCACCCCAAAACGCTTAAAATCGCATTTCAGAGATTCTTCATTTCAAAATTTCCCAGGGAATAATACCCCCGGAACCCCTTGATTTCTTCCGCCTTTGGAGTTCGTTAATCCTCCCCCGCACCCCCCCCCCCCCCTCCCCCCATTCTCAATTTTGCCACGCGTTCTCTACAGCAATAAGAAATATTCCTTTAACAATCATCCACCTGCTATTCGGCCACTAGACACTTACAGCTAGGTCGCGAGGCAGATTAGCAGGTACAAGTCAACGATTGTGACTCGTGTTCTGGTAAAAGAAGAATAGAGATGACGGAGAAATGAAAGTTTATGGAAGAAAATGGCTGGCCATTTTCCCGTTGTATTAGGAGTGATTATCGTTGCGATGATTTGGCGCGGGACGCTTGGAGATGAGGCACCGCAACCGGAACAAATTCACATATCCAGTACAGGTCAGTTTAATCTTTAACTCCTCATTTAGATTTTTAAACGTTTTATGTCCCTGGGTTTTCCTCGACTTTTATTTATCCACGCTTGACTGCTGAACAGGAACAAACTGGCATCTTTAAACCATTGCCTTAGAAACAATGGCGTTGTAATATAATTTATTCCTTACCTCGCTTTACGGAAACGTTTTGCTATGTGTAATGTTTAAAAATCAAAACATAACAGGTTTTTAAGTCAACAGCACAAATTGTCTATATAAAATCGAAATCAAGTATGACAAATTCAATTACGATATAAAACGGTAGCGATGTTAAAGCCTTGTCATGAACTTAGTAATTGAGAGTTTCTCTATTAATAACCAAACAAAAAAATCTTCAAAAATCAACAAGCAAAACGTTATGGTCGAGCCTGCAAAGGACAAAATGTTAGTGTAAAGCAACTTTATTAATAAGTGAGATACATATAGGGTCGATTATTTAAACGAAGTCTAACTTATACCGCGGTTTAGAAAATCTTTCAACCTTCAGATCTCTTCCTTAGTGGGTTATTTTAAAAAAGCAAGTGCCCGGGGGGGGGGGGTACTCCCTTATAAGGGCTTAATGGGGACGTGCGACCAGCCAGGGTATGTTTTTCGGGATTTTTGTCTTGAACAGGTTGTCGATTTTATCAATTTTTGTCTTAAACAGGGTATCTTTTCTTGGACGATAAACAGCCTGCGTGACTCTGTTGATCAAGCTGTAAATAGTCTTGTGATTGCCAAGGGATCAAATAAGAAAGAGTTTCGATGTTTATTATTGTCTTACACAGGGTATGGTTTCGGGTTAAATGTCTCAAACTGGGTATCAAAAATCGGAATTCTGTCTTAAACAGGGTAGGAAAATCAGCGAGTTTTGTCTTAAACAGGGTCAGGGTATGAGGGGCCGGGCCGCACCTCCCCACCCAAGGATATATCGAGTACCCTCCCCCCCCCGGAGCAAATTATCTAGTCTTCTATACATGCTTTAATGAAACTGTTCACGGTAACTGGTGTTTACATTAAAGTGTCGCCAAACTGAAAATGGCTTAGAACGCGGTTTTGTTAATCACTGGCCCAGTTCATCACGTGACAGCACTGGACGAATTTTCGACCGCATGGCTGAAAAATTTGACCGCACACTTTGTTGAGACGAGATCTTTCGACATTTTCGTTCTGTTCAGACGGAAATTTGAACTGCTGAGCATATAAATTTTATGCTGTTAAGGTGGTTCCGTGTTGATCAAACACCTCAATGCACGAATAAATCCTGGTGTCAGTAAAACGCGGGGTCGGGTTAGGGTTAGGGCTAGTGTCAGCCCTAACCCTAAAACAGCATTCTTTTTTAAAAAAATTAAAGACAGATCTTGGCCCCGACCCCGACCCGCCGTGTGAACTGACCCTAAGACAAAGTCAAGACTATGGTCATTTGACTACTTGCTGATTTACTCTGAAAGTCACAGTATGGATGTTGGCAATTGCAATAGTGTTTTTAAACAGAGTTATCATGTAACCTCCTTATTAATTCTAAATTGTTTTTAATTTTAGGAGATCCCACGGAAATGATGATCACGTGGGTAACGATGGCCAAAGCTGTTAAGACCATAGTGGAGTATGGGGAGAGGTACAAGCAGCCGCTGAACAAGAAAGCTTACGGCTCAGCTACAGAGTATGAAACGTGCGGCTGGAGAGAGAGAACAATTTACATTCATCGTGTGAAGTTGAAGGGGTTGATTCCAGGGCGTGGATATGGTAACGTGCTTTCATGAAGTTTTGCACGCGAATGCACGGGTTGAAGAGAATATATTCATGGAGCGATGACAAAGAAATTAATAACTCACACACCTATTTCTTTGCGGTTTTTTTTTCAGATTACCGTGTTGGTAGTGCAGATGGCTGGAGCGCCTTGTATAATTTTAACGCGACCAGAAACGGCACCGAATGGGCGCCTAGGTTTGCGGTGTATGGAGATTTGGGAGTAGATAATGCCCAGTCTCTCTCCAAGTTACAGAAAGAAGTTCAATCAGGCCAATATGACACTATCTTGCATATCGGTATGTATCTTTAAAACAGAATTATGTGGTTAAAAAATAACTTTTTATATTAACCACTGAATAATCAAATTCTGGAGACTGAGTGTCCTCTTATAGAGGCTTTGGCAGCTATGTAATGCAAGACAAAAACAACGACAACCTGAAGGCAAATAATGTCGACATTTCCGCATTAGGTTGTTCATAGTCTTGAAATAGCTGAAATAGCTACATGGCTCTTGATATACCTAAGTGATACCTCTATCTCTGTAAACAGCTCATGGAAGGGGTTTGTCTACCACTTGTCTATACTACAAGGCTTTGTGTGGTAGTCCAAAGGGAGAGAGGCGTTCACAATCACGTGGCTAGCATCTATGCAAACACCCTAACCGTACATAAATGCATCACGAGACGTGACGTTATTGTCATTGCATTTCTTTTAATGTTCACCAGAAGATTTACAAGCTTCAAATTCTTCTGTAAACAAAGGCTAGTATTTGTCCTCACTTAGATTATTTACTGTTCTTTTTCTCTCTCCTTTAGGTGACTTTGCATACAACATGGAATCGGTAAGTAGGAGATGTGGCTCGCCTCCCTTACTTCGTCATAAAACGTCTGAGACGCAGTTACGCAGGAGAATATCGCTTCTGTACTCGGGCAACGCTAGTTTAAAATACTTTATATAGCGATTAAGAAGCATGAAAACACTTTTCAAACTTTTGAAGACCCATCCCCCCATAATTTTTATGCCTGTAATAATCTTAGGCAAAAGTCTAATCCTAGGTTACTGTTAATTGGCCTTACTATCGGTGACGTAATTGAAGAGAAGTGGAACCTCATACCTACATGTACAAGTTACAAACTGAAAAACCTTATGCAGATTGATTGGTGTACACAGGCAACCCAACACTCAAAGTCTAGCAATTTTCAATATTTCTCGCACCTGCCATGGTCTTCGATTTTAAAAACGGGAACTGCATTGGACTGGATTTGTCTTCCTAAACGATGTCCCCGCGAAAAAAAACTATCTATCCGCTATCCACCGGATAAATCGCTATCTAATGTATAAGTATTACGAAGACCACTTGCAATATCCACTGGATAGTGATTCATCCAGTGGATAGCGCTATCCACATTTTGATCAACTGGACCCAGGGGTTTAGTATCAGGAATATAGAGTCTAGGCATACGTCTTTCTTTTGAGTTTTGATTGGTTTATCGATTGAATTCAACTGTTGTGATTGGTTAAGTATTAACTATTGTTTTCAACCCACTCTGTAAACTTACACACTGTGCATGAGTGGAAGTATTGTAGTGGTGGAATCATTAATTGTCGTGTCCCCTATTTAGTGTATTGATTTCTTATTTGTTCGTTTTATAGGATAATTCCAGGGTGGGGGACAGGTTCATGAATCAAATTGAGTCTATGGCGGCTTATGTTCCTTACATGACGTGCCCTGGAAACCATGAACAAGCCTGGTAAGATCCCGGATATAATCCTACTAATGCGCTTTTAATTTGAATCAATGAAACAAAATATGTGATGTAACAGAAAGAAGAATATTTTGATATTAAAAGACCTTATAATAAGTGTATTTAAACATATATAGTGTAATTAGCGCCACACGTAAATTTTTAGTACGTGTTATGTGGACAAAAATTTGTAAGCACGTGACAATGATCACGAGGCTCAAGGGTATTAATGAGTTTCCTGTCAGTAAGAAACTGTAAGTTTTTAACTTAATTACATTTTGGAACTAACATATTTCGTCAACCTCGCTTTCAGCAATTTCTCAAATTATAAGGAGCGTTTCAGCATGCCTGGAAATACTAAAGGAATATATTATAGGTACGTTTACTGTCACAGACTAATTGCTGGTAACGCGATCTTGGTCTAGCCTTTTCCGACTACATCGTTAATTTTGTGTTGCATGTTGTTTACTGGCGTTTAAGACTGAAACAACGGGAATACACGATTTCAACAGGGTATTTTATATGGTCTATGGTAACGAATGATAGGTTTTTCGTTATAGAGGTAATATGTTTATTTTGTTGGAGCTTGAGACTAAAGGAAGTATCTTTTCTGTGTTCCGCGTAATATTGAGCCGGTGTTTTGTCCGGGTGTTTTGTCCACTTGCCCCCTTTTTACCTCAATTTTAATACTGCGCACCCCTCTTAAGCGTTCTCTTGAACCATGCAGAATGGGTTTTCTCTTCATAGTTTGCCATAACAGCTTTACAAACGTTTTTGCAGTTGGAACATCGGACCCGTCCATATCATAAGTTTCAGTACAGAACTTTATTACTTCCTGAAATACGGCATTGAGCCTGTTGTTCAACAGTTCAATTGGCTGAAGAAGGACTTAGAGGTACTAAATAGATTTGTTAGCAACCTTTCTAAGAATTTCATTCACAGAGTAGAACTTAGCATTAGAATATAAACAAGGGCAGGTTGTCTTTAAATGAAGCCTCCCTAAGGTATCTTACTTACAAATTCTCAAAATTAAGAATCACCTTCATCAATGAACTAGACAGAGTATCAAAGGTGATTACAGGCTTCTAGTTGGGTTTTTTATCACTGCCAGACTCACGATTTAGCCCCTCATTAAACGAGGTATAAATTGACCGTCTCCTCAAACTTGACTAGCAATGGCGCAACAAAATTGAGAAACAAGTTCAAAGAAAAACTGTGCAACGTTACAGAGTCATTTCTAATCAGTAGACTTGACGATTGAACCTAGGATAAAGGCATTTTTTTTCCTTCTAAAATATTTTTTTGCTTATGAAATATTAAGGAGGCTAGTAGACCAGAAAATCGTGCAAAGCGTCCCTGGATAATAACTATGGGTCACAGGCCCATGTACTGTTCCAATGCAGTGGGCGATGGATGTCAGAACCACGAGAACAGCGTAAGTCCATTGCCTTTTATAAATTAATAAAAAACGAGCTATGTTAATTATAAGCAAAGCATGCACCTCAGATTAGACAAATTTCATAATCTTTCCGTTTGTATGTGTAGTAGATCTCTTATTGCTGTTTTAAGCGTCTTCAATTACAATGAAAGAACTAGTAACGTCATCATTAAAACCATTTTTGTTGTTGCCTTTAGATAAGAACGGGATTATCTTCTGAGAAACTCTTTCCCTTGGAAGAACTCTTTTACAAACACGGTGAGAACTGACTGGGAAGCGCTTCGTTGTGACTTTTTTATTATTATTGTTCCATTAAACATTTTGAGGAAGGCCAAGGAATCTACGGACCCTTACGGGGCCATAGAAAGTGTGCGTATTGACAGGGTTGAATTTAGAGAGAATCTAAGGGCTTTCTTTTCCCAGGGACAAAGTTAACTGTCCGTACTGATCAGGGGTCCATATTTAGGGTGTTCGTAAAGCGGGGTTTAAAGCATGTTAAAAGAAGGGAAATTACCGTTTAAATGACGTTATCTTTTTTTTGCCCTACGGTGTCTATTGCTCCCTGGCAAAGCGGCTTGTCCGGTTTGACCGTTTAGCTGCAGAGGGCCTTTTATAGTCGGTTTGAAAAAGGCAATGAGTTGCAATAATTGTCGTGCATGGAAAGTGAGGTACTTTTTTCTACAAGTCTCGCGTTAAGTTACCCCGCGATTGTAACAAAACTTCCAACACATATGAGATAAGTGTTGCAGTCATCAAAGAATTGTGGGACATTCTCGGCAGAACAAGAGAATAAAGGGTAAAACAACTCCGTTTCTTGCCTTGTCTTGTCATTTTGCCAGCTTCAGCCCTGTTCCTGTAATTCATGCCGTCTGAAACGGCCAAAACCTGAGTGAGACTCGTAAAAATAATACTACTTAAATTCTTGGTTTCAGTGCCAAATCACCAACGACTGAAAGTGAATGGATAGTAAAAAATTAAGTTATTTTAATTAACGATGCTGGTAGCTATTCACCGTTAAAACCCTTTGAAGTAGTTTCGTTTGTAAAAACAGTAACTTTATACCAATCTGCCTGATTCGTAGGGGTGGACGTGGAATTTTGGGCTCATGAACACTCGTACGAGCGACTACTTCCTGTCTATGATCACAAGGTAAACCTCCGGCATATCTAGCTTGAGACTGGATATTCATTCCAAAATCCAGGAACATTTCTTTTCTATATCCTTTTCTTAATACATCACCACATTTTTACATTTTCTAAGGTCTATAATGGATCCAGCGAAGAACCTTACACCAACCCAAAGGCTCCTGTCCACATAACCACGGGCTCTGCGGTAAGAACAAAGAAAAAAACCAAATTGAATACGTAACTGCATATGTGATAATCACATTTGCTTACATGAAAACAGACGGACAGATGGACGTACGGTCTGTTCGCGTACGGTCACGTGAAAAGCAATCTTTTTCTTATGGACTGTATAGATATAGGTTATCAGATTTTTTGCCGAAAGGGCATGGGAGATATGTATTTGTGTCAGTGTTCCAGTTCACATCTATTCCCTTCACAAGTTTCTAATATGTAGCAAAATATGATCTTAGTTCAAGTCACTTTGAATGTCCTTGCTTCTGTCCTTATCAGTTGTAAAACTACTTTTTAGGGCTGTAAGTACTGTCACGACAAGTTTCAGCGAGATTATGGTTCCTGGACAGCATTTCGCACACTGGATTATGGGTACACCAGAGTTCAAGTTTTTAACAGTAGCCACTTATACCTTGAACAAGTCAGCATTGATCAGGTTAGATTAAACGTTTTTATTATACTCTTTAACTGCAGCTTTGCCTACCCTAGGTTTTCATTCTGTGGCAAGTGGCAAGAGACTGATGTTTCAAATGCACATCAAAGTAAAAACAACAGAGACATTTAGCATTAGTGAAAAAAAAATTGTACCAAAATTATGTATCTTTCTGAGGGTATCTGTTAACCGTAACAGGAACTTTCACCATGATTCTGGGTTAAGATGCGGTTAAAAGTTCAAAATTAGTAACTACCTATCGCTATTTTTACACAGGACTACGAAGTGATTGACAAAGTATGGATTATAAAAGATAAACACGGCCCAGAGGCCTGGGCAACAGAAGAAATTGTCGATGTTGGAAAGATGACTGAGCTTCATGTAACATCCGTGGAGCATCCCTAATCCTCAGCTGTCAAAATTGTGCAATGATAGCGCCACAATAGACAGTGGGTAGAAAAGGTGTGCTTCCAACACTGCACAGAAATGCAGCTCAGTCGTTTGTAAAGCTCACAGCCCATTTAGGCGCATACTAGTGCAGAGGAAAACTTCTTCACGTTTCCAGAATTTTACTGTCTTTTTCAGATGATGATGTGTGACCCGTCCCAGGCCCTCCCTCATTTATGATAACGAGCCGAGAGACTTTTTTTGTATTGATGACTTACCCCTTTATCGTAGATTACTTTACAAAACACGACTTTCTTTATCGCTTTCAGAATTCAGGTCCTGTGCAGTTCAGTCAGGTATATTCAAGTCTTTTCCCGGTGGTAGCGTTAAAAGGAGGGAAATTTGAAAGAGCTAGGCATTTGGAATTAGTTTTGCATTCAAAAAATCTGTCTGTAATGCTACCCTTAATCTTTTTTATCGCTTTCTGAATTCTGTAACGGGCTTTTAATTACGGTTATCAAAAAAGTCAGGAATAAGTTAGTGAGCGACTGCAGGAGCAATTAATTCCCAAAAACACCATAGTCCACCACAAAATCACAAAACCTTAACTTTGTTTTTCAACCCTAACGATCTCTTCAGGCCGAACTCTCAACCTGAAAAGCATCCTTGAGACCTCTTTCTCAGGAAGATATTCGGGTGTAGCCTGGGCTATAGTTCTTTGCTTTATGAAAACAAAAGGCAAATTAAACAAAAGTTTACTGAATTTTAGGACGTAACACCCATCGACTGGTAATTTATTATTTGCCTAAATGCAAAAATTTATATAATAACGTTTATGAAAGTAGCTTCAATATTGGAATATTCATCAGTTTTCACAACACCGACACCTTCACAAGGAAGGCACAGTGAGGCTCTGGTAAGTCTCAAAACGCTATGGGAGGGGAGGGTGTTCCTTCATTTTAAGTTATGACTTGCAGCAAACAATTGACTTTTTATGAAATAAATGTTGTTTTTATTGACAGATAGTTATTTTTATTCATTCTGATGGTAATGTAGGTCGAAGGAAAGTTCTCTAACAATGAGTTGTGGAGGAAGAGCTACAACAGTGTGTTAAATATCTACACTCAGGCAGACCCTCCCCCAAATAATCAGTACAATAATTGAAACTCTATGACAAGGAGAGATCACTGACACAATACTCACTTGTTATTGCGTCTTGGCCTTGGGGAGGGAGTAGGTTTGGTCGGGACCTGAATCGAAAGCGGGTCCTGACCAAAGTCGCTCCTAATAGAAAAATACCAGTTTACATTATAAGCGATTTATTTAAGAGAAATGCTAAGTAAGGGCAAGCAAAACGCTCGGGATAAAAAAAGGACAATCAAATAAATTCAAGAAAGACGCGGAGAGGTGGCGGACCTTTGTTACCATGGAAACGGCACCTGTTAAACTTTAACTATCGCAATACTATTGCGTAAGAGACAAGATGAACATGACTTGCAAGCTACTACATCACTTGAATCGACATGAAACAAACGAATTGAAGAATTGAGTCCTTGGCGGTATTTGGCGGCATTTGCCCTAGTTTCCATGGTAACGTTCCGTTTTGTGTATTTTCTAACGTCAAGTCGGCATAATTAACAAGATTTGCGTGGACGCATGCAACAAAACAGTGACCCAGTTTTGACCCTAACATTCCTTGAGTAATGTCTCTTTCTTACTAAGAATCATATTCGTTGTCAGCACGTAAATAAAAGGTCACGATCTTTTGAAGTTTATGTGAGTGGAACTGTTCATCTGCACGTGAATGAAAGGAAACAATTTTTTGACATTTGTGACGTCAATCGCCCGTTAGAGGAAGCCCCAGAAATGTAATACCTTTAACGAGATATCACCCACTAGTACTTTCTAGTTCAAACATTTTCAAGAATCTTTAGTACATAATACTTGAAATCTATATAATAGTCATTTGCTTGAGAATTGGGTTCCAATTATTCCAACATACGCCAACAGTCAAGCATGTCTTGGCCTCAAAAATGGAAAGAAGAAATTAGCAAGGCAACTTTGCGACCATGCTACAGTTTAAATGATGAAAGATTTGAGCAAGATCAAAATAACTTGAATAATGTTAAGTCAAGTTCGCTCGGCGAGATTGTCGTTTCTTTTGAGTTGTCGCCGTCCTATTTACCAAGAGAGAAACTAAGAGGTGAAACGGAAACTTTCGACGAAAGCTTCGTGGCATCAAAGATTGTTCCCATGCTTGCCAATGTAAGAATTAACAGGAATCGCTCTTATTCAGCGAACGATGTATTCGACGAAGAGGTAGAATGGGCTGTGGAAACCACCAATCCTACACGCGCTGATAGCATCAAGTCTTTAGCAGCCGAGAAAGGGAACGCCGAAAGAATGGAGCAATACCAATTGGCAGGAGAAGAGTCAACTAAGAGGAAAAACAACGGGCCAGTCCACTGCCTCAGTGGGGAGACGGGAATGAGCAGGCGACGATGCTATTCAGCTGGTGAAAGTGATACCAAGCCTACAAACCACAGTAACTTGAGGCTTACTAGCAAATCTACCACCAGAAGCGTTGAAAATGTGTTCTTCCCTGCGAAAGAGATTCCCAGTTATATACCAAAACCTCCGAATGGATTTCCGAGGAAGTTCGCACATAGAATGCCCCAAAATCCTACACAAAGAATGGCGACATACCCTAGGCTGACCAGGGGTTGTCCTAATGGAAGGATGGAGATTCAGAATGAAAAGAAAAAATCTCCAGAGGGAGTGATGAGGAAAGTCCCCGATGGAGAGTCAAAGACGCCGACTAATTCGTCTCAAATGTTAGAGATACTTCGTACCATGGGCCCAGCATCTCCAGTTGGATTAGTATTGATACCAAAAGGTATGATTAAACCCCCAACAAAGTTGGTAAAGATTCCTTTTGAAAGAGCAAACTCTCCACCAGGATCGATAAGGAATCCAGTTAACCAGATAAAACCTACAAATGATTCAGTGATGTCTCCGCACAGCAGCGGTAAGCGCGCTCAAGGATTGGTGGTGGGTCCCGCGCAAGACACCATCAAGACGATTCAGGAAGGAAAAGTAAACGCTTCACATTTGCCGTTGAAGACCCCTATACCAGATAAAGATTTGAATCCTAATGGTTCCTGGAAAATACCTCGTCGACCTGAAACCCCCAGACCACAAAAACCAATGCTTCAAAGGCGACATAAGAGGCTACCCCCTTTGAATTTTCAGACCGCTTTAGCAGATTCCAACAGCGAAAATCAAAACGGCTTCAAACCTCCAGCCGATGAAGAAGAATGCTCAGTTTTCAGTAACGTGGGACGGGGAATGGATGACGTTCGAAAACATATTAAGCAGAATGCCTCGCCTTGCAGCCCTTTAAGTCCGAAGAATCAGAAGTTTCTGCTACGCATATCATTGGAGGAACTGCCTGAAGGTGGACAAGAAGAAAATTAAGTATGAATATATTAAAGTTATACTTAAGACGCAAGAAACTGTACATACGATTGTTTTCATTAACAACGGGTTCTAAGGATGTACCCGCCACAAATTTATTGTTAGCACTGAGGTCAGCCGCCTCAGTTGCCCAGTGCTGGGTATTATTTTAAGTATTAAATTTGACCCAAATTACTTTTTAAAATACTATTTAAATTGTTTTACGAAGAGATATATTCAAGATCCTAACTCGTAAATCCAACTCGAATTCTAATTCGAAATCCAACTTGAAATCCTAACTCGGGAAATGAGTATCTTCCGTTACAGAAAAACCAAAACAACCTTAGTGCATTTACAGCGGTTACCGGATCACGTGTAAATATAAATTATTGTGTGGTAAAAATGTATCCATTTGATCAAATAAAAAAAAATTCGAAAAACCCGAAACGAGAAAGAGTGGTAGCCCAGTTTTATGTATATGTTTCGCAAAACGTGATGAGAAACATTTTACAACTAACATCATGGCGTTCTGGAAATAAACACTCCATTAGAGAAGGGCAGTAGAATATTAAGTTTCAGGAAAAAAATTGTGGAAAATTTTAGTTTACAGCGTATTGCCTCCTTTTTTTTGAATACTTTTGAATAATCCGACAAAAAGAAAACCTGTATCATTCGCTTCACGGAACTTTCGGGGGATTAACCCATGATTTTGTAGCAATTATAAGGAATTTTTTTGGATTTTCTTTTTGCCTAAAATGGAGTAAGAAACGCTTTTGACGAAGTTACTGAAGAGGGCTAAATATAGAGCAAGTTCGATTTTGGCTAACCATATTGGATTTTTCCAAAAGGGTTAACCCATGGTCTTACGTCAAAATTATAAAGTTTCGTTTCGATAATAAAACAAGAAAAAGAGATTGATGATATTAAGAAAGATAGCAAAGTCAAAATGACCCTTTAGAGCAAGTTCGAATTTGGGAGACCATATTAAATTTTTCCAAAGAGGTTAATCCATGGTTTTGGGACAAAATTTTAAAGTTTCGTTTGGACATTTTGTTTTGTCTAAATAAAATAAGAAAAAGTGTTTGATGATGTTAAGAAGGGCTACAAGAGTGACCCCTTAGAGTACGTTCGATTTTGGGTGACCGTGTAGAGCGTTTTCACTCACGTGGCCAGCATCTATGCAAATTTATTCCAACAAAAAGACAGCGTTTGCGTAAGAAAAGAGTTCAACTCCCAGAGGATTGGTTTGGGTCACCAACATGGCCGCCGTTTCATTGTTTTGGGACACCAATATGGCCGCCATGACGTCATGTGAAAACACTCTATTGGATTTTCCAAAGAGGATAACCCATGGTTTTGGGTCAAAATTAAAAATTTTGATTTGTACATCTTTATTCTCTAAATAAAGTAAGAAAAAGTGTTTGACGATGTCAAAAGGGCTAGAAAAGCCAATATAACAATTAAAAGAAATTTGACCAAAACCATGCACTAAATCCTTTGGAAAAATTAAAAATCTTTCGACTTTTTTAACTCCTCCTTTTTATACTAGAGAAGATGATTTTCTCTAGAATATCCTCAAACACATTTTCCTGGCCTATTTTGACTGAAATAAAAAGATGAAATCAAATTTTCAACTTTTTTATATCCTTGTTTTTATAGTCTGGACAAACGTTTTCCCTATCTAGAATATCGTCAAATACATTCACCTGGCCTTTCTGGCCACAGACTAACCCCTTTGGAAAATCCCCATTATATGACATTTTTAAACTCGTCTTTATAGTCTAGAAAAGCTTATCTTCTTTCTAGAATATCATCCAACACATTTTCCTGGTCTATTTTGCTTAAAAATAAAAGATACAAAAAATTTCAATTTCGACATTTTCCTGATCTATATTGCCTAAAAAAAAAAAGTAGAAAAATGGCCATTTCTGGACCAAAACCGTGGGTTAACCCCTTTGGAAAAATGTCAATTTTTCGAAGTTTTAAACATCTTGTTTTTATAGCCTAGAACGACGTTTTTCCGTCCTAGAATATCGCAAAAGACATTTTCCTGGCCTATATAGCCAAAAAAAAAAAGGTTGAGAAAATGGCCATTTTTGGACCAAAACCATGGGTTAACTCCTTTGGAAAAATGTCAATTTTTCGGCTTTCTGAATTTCTTGTTTTTATAGCCTAGAAAGGCGTTTTTTCGTTCTAGAATATCGTAAAAGACATTATCCTGGCCTATATTGCCTCAAAAAAAAAAATGGAAAAATGGCCATTTTTGGACCAAAAACCATGGGTTAACCCCTTTGGAAAAATGTCAATTTTTCGACTTTTTAAACTTCTTGTTTTTAGAGCCTAGAAAGGCGTTTTTTCGTTCTAGAATATCGTAAAAGACATTATCCTGGCCTATATTGCCTCAAAAAAAAAAATGGAAAAATGGCCATTTTTGGACCAAAACCATGGGTTAACCCCTTTGGAAAAATGTCAATTTTTCGACTGTTTATACTTCTTGTTTTTATAGCCTAGAAAGGCAGTTTTTCGTTCTAGAACATCGTACAACACATTTTCCTGGCCTATATTGTCTAAAAAAAAAAAAGTTGGAAAAATGGCCATGTTTGGACCAAAACCATAGGTTAACCCCTTTGGAAAAATGTCAATTTTTCGACTTTTTGAACTTCTTGTTTTTAAAGCCTAGAAAGGCGTTTTTTCGTTCTAGAATATCGTAAAAGACATTCTCCTGGCCTATATTGCCTAAAAAAAAAAAGTTCGAAAAATGGCCATTTTGGACCAAAACCATGGGTTAACCCCTTTGGAAAAATGTCAATTTTTCGACTTTTTGAACTTCTTCTTTTTATAGCCTAGAAAGGAGTTTTTTTGTTCTAGAATATTGTAAAAGACATTTTCCTGGACTATATTGCCTCAACAAAAAATGTTGGAAAAATGGCCATTTTTGGACCAAAACCATGGGTTAACCCCTATGGAAAAATGTCAATTTTTCGACTTTTTGAACTTCTTGATTTTATAGCCTAGAAAGGCGGTTTTTCGTTCTACAATATCGTTAAACACATTTTCGTGGCCTAGATTGCCTAAAAAAAAAGTTGGAAAAATAGCCATTTTTGGACCAAAACCATGGGTTAACCCCTTTGGAAAAATGTCAATTTTTCGAGTTTTTGAACTTCTTGTTTTTATAGCCTAGAAAGGCGATTTTTCGCTCTAGAATATTGTAAAAGACATTTTCCTCGGCTATATTGCCTAAGAAAAAAAGTTGGAAAAATGGCCATTTTTGGACCAAAATCATGGGTTAACCCCTTTGGAAAAATGTCAATTTTTCGAGTTTTTCAACTTCTTGTTTTTATAGCCTAGAAAGGCGATTTTTCGTTCTAGAATATTGTAAAAGACATTTTCCTCGGCTATATTGCCTAAGAAAAAAAGTTGGAAAAATGGCCATTTTTGGACCAAAACCATGGGTTAACCCCTTTGGAAAAATGTCAATTTTTCGACTGTTTGAACTTCTTGTTTTTATAGCCTAGAGAGGCGATTTTTCGTTCTAGAATATCGTAAAACACATTTTCCTGGCCTATATTGCCTAAAAAAAAAAGTTCGAAAAATGGCCATTTTTGGACCAAAACCATGGGTTAACCCCTTTGGAAAAATGTCAATTTTTCGACTGTTTGAACTTCTTGTTTTTACAGGCTAGAAAGGCGATTTTTCGCACTAGAATATCGTAAAAGACATTTTCCTCGGCTATATTGCCTAAGAAAAAAAGTTGGAAAAATGGCCATTTTTGGACCAAAACCATGGGTTAACCCCTTTGGAAAAATGTCAATTTTTCGACTGTTTGAACTTCTTGTTTTTATAGCCTAGAAAGGCGATTTTTCGTTCTAGAATATCGTAAAAGACATTTTCCTGGCCTATATTGCCTAAAAAAAAAGTAGCAAAAATAGCCATTTTTGGACCAAAACCATGGGTTAACCCCTTTGGAAAAATGTCAATTTTTCGAGTTTTTGAACTTCTTCTTTTTATAGCCTAGAAAGGCCATTTTTCGCTCTAGAATATTGTAAAAGACATTTTCCTCGGCTATATTGCCTAAGAAAAAAAGTTGGAAAAATGGCCATTTTTGGACCAAAATAATGGGTTAACCCCTTTGGAAAAATGTCAATTTTTCGAGTTTTTGAACTTCTTCTTTTTATAGCCTAGAAAGGCGATTTTTCGTTCTATAATATCGAAAAAGACATTTTCCTGGCCTATATTGCCTAAAAAAAAAAAAGTTCGAAAAATAGCCATTTTGGACCAAAACCATGGGTTAACCCCTTTGGAAAAATGTCCATTTTTCGACTTTTGAACTTCTTGTTTTTATAGCCTAGAAAGGAGTTTTTTTTGTTCTAGAATATTGTAAAAGACATTTTCCTGGCCTATATTGCCTAAAAAAAAAAAGTTCGAAAAATGGCCATTTTGAACCAAAACCATGGGTTAACCCCTTTGGAAAAATGTCAATTTTTCGACTTTTTGAACTTCTTGTTTTTATAGCCTAGAAAGGCGATTTTTCGTTCTAGAATATCGCAAAAGACATTTTCCTGGCCTATATTGCCTAAAAAAAAAAGTTGGACAAATGGCCATTTTTGGACCAAAACCATGGGTTAACCCCTTTGGAAAAATGTCAATTTTTCGACTGTTTGAAGTTGTTGTTTTTATAGCCTAGAAAGGCGATTTTTCGTTCTAGAATATCGTAAAAGACATTTTCCTGGCCTATATTGCCTAAAAAAAAAAGTTGGACAAATGGCCATTTTTGGACCAAAACCATGGGTTAACCCCTTTGGAAAAATGTCAATTTTTCGACTGTTTGAAGTTGTTGTTTTTATAGCCTAGAAAGGCGATTTTTCGTTCTAGAATATCGTAAAAGACATTTTCCTGGCCTATATTGCCTAAAAAAAAAGTTGGACAAATGGCCATTTTTGGACCAAAACCATGGGTTAACCCCTTTGGAAAAATGTCAATTTTTCGACTGTTTGAAGTTGTTGTTTTTATAGCCTAGAAAGGCGATTTTTCGTTCTAGAATATCGTAAAAGACATTTTCCTGGGCTATATTGCCTAAAAAAAAAAGTTGGAAAAATGGCCATTTTTGGACCAAAACCATAGGTTAACCCCTTTGGAAAAATGTCAATTTTTCGACTGTTTGAACTTCTTGTTTTTATAGCCTAGAAAGGAGTTTTTTTGTTCTAGAATATTGTAAAAGACATTTTCCTGGCCTATATTGCCTAAAAAAAAAAAGTTGGAAAAATGGCCATTTTTGGACCAAAACCATGGGTTAACCCCTTTGGAAAAATGTCAATTTTTCGAGTTTTTGAACTTCTTGTTTTTATAGCCTAGAAAGGCGATTTTTCACTCTAGAATATTGTAAAAGACATTTTCCTCGGCTATATTGCCTAAGAAAAAAAGTTGGAAAAATGGCCATTTTTGGACCAAAACCATGGGTTAACCCCTTTGGAAAAATGTCAATTTTTCGAGTTTTTGAACTTCTTCTTTTTATAGCCGAGAAAGGCGATTTTTCGCTCTAGAATATCGTAAAAGACATTTTCCTCGGCTATATTGCCTAAGAAAAAAAGTTGGAAAAATGGCCATTTTTTGACCAAAACCATGGGTTAACCCCTTTGGAAAAATGTCAATTTTTCGACTTTTTGAACTTCTTGTTTTTATAGCCTAGAAAGGCGTTTTTTCGTTCTAGAATATCGTAAAAGACATTTTCCTGGCCTATATTGCCTAAAAAAAAAGTTGGAAAAATAGCCATTTTTGGACCAAAACCATGGGTTAACTTCTTTAAAAAAATGTCAATTTTTCGATTTTTTGAACTTCTTGTTTTTATAGCCTAGAAAGGCGTTTTTTCGTTCTAGAATACCGTAAAACACATTTTCCTGGCCTATATTGCCAAAAAAAAAAAGTTGGAAAAATGGCCATTTTTGGACCAAAACCATGGGTTAACCCCTTTGAAAAAATGTCAATTTTTCGACTTTTTGAACTTCTTCTTTTTATAGCCTAGAAAGGCGATTTTTCGCTCTAGAATATCGTAAAGGACATTTTTCTCGGCTATATTGCCTAAGAAAAAAAGTTGGAAAAATGGCCATTTTTGGACCAAAACCATGGGTTAACCCCTTTGGAAAAATGTCAATTTTTCGACTTTTTGAAGTTCTTGTTTTTATAGCCTAGAAAGGCGTTTTTTCGTTCTAGAATATCGTAAAAGACATTTTCCTGGCCTATATTGCCTAAAAAAAAAAAAGGTCGAAAAATGGCCATTTTGGACCAAAACCATGGGTTAACCCCTTTGGAAAAATGTCAATTTTTCGACTTTTTAAACTTCTTGTTTTTATAGCCTAGAAAGGCGATTTTTCGTTCTAGAATATCGTAAAAGACATTTTCCTGGCCTATATTGCCTAAAAAAAAAAAGTTCGAAAAATGGCCATTTTTGGACCAAAACCATGGGTTAACCCCTTTGGAAAAATGTCAATTTTTCGACTGTTTGAACTTCTTGTTTTTATAGCCTAGAAAGGCGTTTTTTCGTTCTAGAATATCGTAAAAGACATTTTCCTGGCCTATATTGCCTAAAAAAAAAAAGTTCGAAAAATGGCCATTTTGGACCAAAACCATGGGTTAACCCCTTTGGGAAAATGTCAATTTTTCGACTTTTTGAACTTCTTGTTTTTATAGCCTAGAAAGGGGGTTTTTTTTTCTAGAATATTGTAAAAGACATTTTCCTGGCCTATATTGCCTAAAAAAAGAAAGGTCGAGAAATGGCCATTTTGGACCAAAACCATGGGTTAACTTCTTTAAAAAAATGTCAATTTTTCGACTTTTTGAACTTCTTGTTTTTATAGCCTAGAAAGGCGTTTTTTCGTTCTAGAATACCGTAAAACACATTTTCCTGGCCTATATTGCCTAAAAAAAAAAGTTGGAAAAATGGCCATTTTTGGACCAAAATCATGGGTTAACCCCTTTGGAAAAATGTCAATTTTTCGACAGTTTGAACTTCTTGTTTTTATAGCCTAGAAAGGCGTTTTTTCGTTCTAGAATATCGTAAAAGACATTTTCCTGGCCTATATTGCCTAAAAAAAAAAAGTTCGAAAAATGGCCATTTTGGACCAAAACCATGGGTTAACCCCTTTGGCAAAATGTCAATTTTTCGACTTTTTGAACTTCTTGTTTTTATAGCCTAGAAAGGCGATTTTTCGTTCTAGGATATCGTAAAAGACATTTTCCTGGCCTACATTGCCTAAAAAAAAAAGTTGGAAAAATTGCCATTTTTGGACCAAAACCATGGTTTAACCCCTTTGGAAAAATGTCAATTTTTCGACTGTTTGAACTTCTTGTCTTTATAGCCTAGAAAGGCGATTTTTCGTTCTAGAATATCGTAAAAGACATTTTCCTGGGTATATTGCCTAAAAAAAAAAGTTGGAAAAATGGCCATTTTTGGACCAAAACCATGGGTTAACCCCTTTGGAAAAATCTCAATTTTTCGACTGTTTGAACTTCTTGTTTTTATAGCCTAGAAAGGCGATTTTTCGTTCTAGAATATCGTAAAAGACATTTTCCTGGGCTATATTGCCTAAAAAAAAAAGTTGGAAAAATGGCGATTTTTGGACCAAAACCATGGGTTAACCCCTTTGGAAAAATCTCAATTTTTCGACTTCTTGAACTTCTTGTTTTTATAGCCTAGAAAGGCGTTTTTTCGTTCTAGAATATCGTAAAAGACATTTTCCCTGCCTATATTGTCCAAAAAAAAAAAAGGTAGAAGAAGGGCCATTTTTGGACCAAAACCATGGGTTAACCATTTTGAAAAAATGTCGATTTTCGACTTTTTGAACTTCTTGTTTTTATAGCCTAGAAAGGCTTTTTTTTTGTTCCAGAATATCGTAAATGACATTTTCCTTGCCTATATTGCCTAAGAAAAAAAGTTGGAAAAATGGCCATTTTTGGACCAAAACCATGGATTAACCCCTTTGGAAAAATGTCAATTTTTCGACTGTTTGAACTTCTTGTTTTTATAGCCTAGAAAGGCGATTTTTCGTTCTAGAATATTGTAAAAGACATTTTCCTGGCCTATATTGCCTAAAAAAAAAGTTGGAAAAATAGCCATTTTTGGACCAAAACCATGGGTTAACTTCTTTAAAAAAATGTCAATTTTTCGACTTTTTGAACTTCTTGTTTTTATAGCCTAGAAAGGCATTTTTTCGTTCTAGAATACCGTAAAACACATTTTCCTGGCCTATATTGCCTAAAAAAAAAAGTTGGAAAAATGGCCATTTTTGGACCAAAATCATGGGTTAACCCCTTTGGAAAAATGTCAATTTTTCGAGTTTTTCAACTTCTTCTTTTTATAGCCTAGAAGGGCGATTTTTCGTTCTAGAATATCGTAAAAGACATTTTCCTGGCCTATATTATCTAAAAAAAAAAGTTCGAAAAATGGCCATTTTTGGACCAAAACCATGGGTTAACCCCTTTGGAAAAATGTCCATTTTTCGACTGTTTGAACTTCTTGTTTTTATAGCCTAGAAAGGCGTTTTTTCGTTCTAGAATATCGTAAAAGACATTTTCCTGGCCTATATTGCCTAAAAAAAAAAAGTTCGAAAAATGGCCATTTTGGACCCAAACCATGGGTTAACCCCTTTGGAAAAATGTCAATTTTTCGACTGTTTGAACTTCTTGTTTTTATAGCCTAGAAAGGCGATTTTTCGTTCTAGAATATCGTAAAAGACATTTTCCTGGCCTACATTGCCTAAAAAAAAAAGTTGGAAAAATGGCCATTTTTGGACCAAAACCATGGGTTAACCCCTTTGGAAAAATGTCAATTTTTCGACTGTTTGAACTTCTTGTTTTTATAGCCTAGAAAGGCGATTTTTTGTTCTAGAATATCGTAAAAGACATTTTCCTTGGCTATATTGCCTAAAAAAAAAAGTTGGAAAAATGGCCATTTTTGGACCAAAACCATGGGTTAACCCCTTTGGAAAAATCTCAATTTTTCGACTTTTTGAACTTCTTGTTTTTATAGCCTAGAAAGGCGTTTTTTCGTTCTAGAATATCGTAAAAGACATTTTCCCTGCCTATATTGTCCAAAAAAAAAAAAGTTGGAAAAAGGGCCATTATTGGACCAAAACCATGGGTTAACCATTTTGAAAAAATGTCGATTTTCGACTTTATGAACTTCTTGTTTTTATAGCCTAGAAAGGCTTTTTTTTTGTTCTAGAATATCGTAAATGACATTTTCCTTGCCTATATTGCCTAAGAAAAAAAGTTGGAAAAATGGCCATTTTTGGACCAAAACCATGGGTTAACCCCTTTGGAAAAATGTGAATTTTTCGACTTTTTAAAGTTCTTGTTTTTATAGCCTAGAAAGGCGATTTTTCGTTCTAGAATATCGTAAAAGACATTTTCCTGGCCTATTTTGCCTAAAAAAAAAAGTTGGAAAAATGGCCATTTTTGGACCAAAACCATGGGTTAACCCCTTTGGAAAAATGTCAATTTTTCGACTGTTTGAACTTCTTGTTTTTATAGCCTAGAAAGGCGATTTTTCGTTCTAGAATATCGTAAAAGACATTTTCCTGGCCTATATTGCCTAAAAAAAAAAGTTGGAAAAATGGCCATTTTTGTACCAAAACCATGCGTTAACCCCTTTGGAAAAATCTCAATTTTTCGACTTTTTGAACTTCTTGTTTTTATAGCCTAGAAAGGCGTTTTTTCGTTCTAGAATATCGTAAAAGACATTTTCCCTGCCTATATTTTCCAAAAAAAAAAAAGTTGGAAAAAGGGCCATTTTTGGACCAAAACCATGGGTTAACCATTTTGGAAAAATGTCAATTTTTCGACTGTTTGAACTTCTTGTTTTTATAGCCTAGAAAGGCGATTTTTCGTTCTAGAATATCGTAAAAGACATTTTCCTGGCCTATATTGCCTAAAAAAAAAAGTTGGAAAAATGGCCATTTTTGTACCAAAACCATGCGTTAACCCCTTTGGAAAAATCTCAATTTTTCGACTTTTTGAACTTCTTGTTTTTATAGCCTAGAAAGGCGTTTTTTCGTTCTAGAATATCGTACTAGACATTTTCCCTGCCTATATTGTCTAAAAAAAAAAAAGTTGGAAAAAGGGCCATTTTTGGATCAAAACCATGGGTTAACCATTTTGAAAAAATGTCGATTTTCGACTTTTTGAACTTCTTGTTTTTATAGCCTAGAAAGGCTTTTTTTTTGTTCTAGAATATCGTAAAAGACATTTTCCTTGCCTATATTGCCTAAAAAAAAAAGTTGGAAAAATGGCCATTTTTGGACCAAAACCATGAGTTAACCCCTTTGGAAAAATGTCAATTTTTCGAGTTTTTGAACTTCTTCTTTTTATAGCTTAGAAAGGCGTTTTTTCGTTCTTGAATATCGTAAAACACATTTTCCTGGCCTATATTGCCTAAAAAAAAAAATTGGAAAAATGGCCATTTTTGGACCAAAACCATGGGTTAACCCTTTTGGAAAAATGTCAATTTTTTGCCTTTTTGAACTTCTTTTTTTTATAGCCTAGAAAGGCGTTTTTTCGTTCTAGAATATCGTAAAAGACATTTTCTTGGCCTATATTGCCTAAAAAAAAAAGTTGGAAAAATAGCCATTTTGGGATTAAAACCATGGGTTAACCCCTTTGAAAAAATGTCAATTTTTCGACTTTTTGAAGTTTTTGTTTTTATAGCCTAGAAAGGCGTTTTTTCGTTCTAGAATATCGTAAAAGACATTTTCCTGGCCTATATTGCCTAAAAAAACACACATGGAAAACTTTCAATTGTCTGACCAAAACCATGAACCCCTTTGGAAAAATCCCAATTTTTCAACATTTTTACAGTCTACCAAAACGTTTTTCTTCCCTACAATATCATCAAATACATTTTGCTCGCCTTTTTTCTGCTAAAAAAAAATTGTAAAATTTTAAACTTTTTTTACCAAAACCATGGAAAAACATCTTTGGAAAAATCCCAAATCTTTGACTTTTTTAAGTCGTTGTTTTTATACTCTAAACAAGGTTTTTTTTTTCTTTCTAGAATATCATCAAGCACATTTTCCTGGCCTATTTTGCCTAAAATTGAAACGCGGAAAAATTTCCATTTTGGGTGACCATATTGGACCCACGGTTTTGGGTTAAAATTATAAAGTTTCGTTTGAACATTTTGTTGTCTAAATAAAAAAAGAAAAAGTGTTTGATGATGTTAAAAAGGGCTAGAAAAGCCAAAATGACCCTTAAGAGCAATTTCTATTTTGGGTGACCATATTGGATTTTTCCAAAGGGGTTAACCCACGACTTTGCATCAAAATTGTCAAAATTTCAAATTTTTCTTTCGATTCTTTTTTGCCTAAATACAGGTAAAAAAGCCTTTCGATTAAAGACTCTTAAGAACACGTTTGATTTTGTAATCCCTTAAGGCTCTAAGACAATTCGAAATTTCCATTCCTAACGACATGACATTGTCTCCTAGCCCCAATTATTCATGAATTAGGGCCAGGAGACAAAGGATATTGAAAATTAAATTAGCCTGAATTTAATTTTGACATGTAACATAGGTCTACATCAAATTGCTTTTTTAGAAACAAGAAAGCAACTGGAGTGAGTTAACTTTCACAAAAACTTTTGGGACTGCTTTTAGGGATAGAGAAAAAATTGACTCCTAGCTAACGAACTGGTGCGTCCATAGTAACGATACCACAAACAATTGCAGGACGCATTTTGGCTCCAGGTCCTTCTTTGTTTCTAAAGTGGCAAAATGGCAACAATTTCGAAGTCAGGAAGAGACAAGTATGGAAAACCAACTAGACAGTACTCACGCTCTTTTCCAACCAAACCAATAAAATCAGATTGCATTTCACAATCACAAATACAGCAAACAGGGTTATAAAGGCTTACAATTTGTACAAGTATATGTACACCACTTTGATGGTAGGCATTTAACCCATTGTGTTGTAATGAGTTTAGAGCACTCATGGCATCTTCCCATATTATTTTAGGTTCTTCTGTGTGACAACCATGGCAAACATTGTAACAACTTGAAGATCTAGATGGAACTGTTCACTGCTCAATAAGTGGGTTGAGTCCTGACTGACAACATTGAATAAACTTGATGCCTCAGACCTAACATCGGACACTGTCAGCTGATGCTTTTGCATGCAGCGTACCCATTGATGTTTCATTCAATTACACTTTTGTTTGAAAGCTTAAAATACCGCTCAAAGTGTTTTTAGGTTTCCACGACCCTCCTTTGGGGCATTTTCTTCCTCTCTTTGCTTGCAACTTTCTTTCCTTTCTTTTTAAGGTACTGATCCAGCTTTCCTGAAGACTTTAACTTCTTAAACTTCTCTGCAAGTTCCAACTTCCTTTTGTCAGCTGTTGGAAAAGACAAAAGAACAGTTAATGACTTCAAAGTTGTCAACTATAATCGTACAGTGTACTTGCAGTTTTCTTGATCAGCAAGAATGAAGTTGAAAAAGAATCACCAAGAAAATCACCAAAGACCACCAAGAATGGAGTTAAAAAAAAAAAAGAATACCCTTCATGGTTGTATGCTACCACTAAAAAAAACATTATTTGAAACCTTTTCTAACATCAATCTCCTTTGAATCTAATTATAAGTATTAAAGAAAGGGGATTTACTGTAAACAATGGAAATGAGTGCTTAAGTTTTAAAGATTTTATAGATGCTTAACGACACAATTGGTTCACTGGTTATGAAGAAACAATGAGTGTTTTGGTGACACATTGCCTTCACACCTACTGCTATAAGAACCACTGGTACTGGACTATTAAACTTGGCACAAAATCGAACTCACACTTCTTCAAGTAAAACGGTCTTTTCCCCTGTTTCACTAATTCTAGCTCGGACTTTTTCCTCTGTTTCTCAGTTTGTCTTTTGGCCTCTTGAGTCTTTTTGGCTGCCTCTTGTTGTTCCTGAAAATATAGTTACAATGTTCAGAGACCAAACAACAACAAGTGAAAACAAAATAATATAGCAGGGGAACAAGCATCTATTGCAAAAATGGTGACATTTCTGCAAGAAAAAAAAAATTTTGGTTCATCACTATCGACCAGTTTCTCTCTGATACAGTAAAAACCCATGACTAAGAACATGGTTTTTAAAACCCTGTTAGGCTAAAATTTGCCAGTTAGGCCCCCTCCATACAAGAACCTGCTGTAAGCCTAAAATTTGAAACAGGTTCTTATTTTCTAAAATAGATAAAACAAAACTTTGTACAGTTAGGTAAATAAGATAACTCAACATTCATAATCCCCTTTGGAGACATAGGTGTCATATCTCTCCAACTGCCATGTAATGCAGGGTTGTCAAAAAGATTTTAGGTAGCAGGAGAATAACATAAAGCAGCCGGCATGTGTTTTCCGGAGGGGCCGGTAGGGAAAGACATATCGCTTTTGATATGTGTTTCCCAGGTGGGGGAACACATATCACTAGGGATACATGTTTTCCAGGTGGGGGAACACATATCACTAGGGATACGTGTTTCCCAGATGGGGGAACACATATCACTAAGGATACGTGTTTTCCAGGTGGGGGACAAATATCACTTGGGATATGTGTTTCCCAGGTGGGAGAACACATATCACTATTGATATGTGTTTTCAATGTGGGGGAACAAATATCACTAGGGATATGTGTTTCCAAAGTGGGGGAACAAATTTAACTAGCGATATGTGTTTCCTAGGTGAGGAAACACATTTCACTAGGGATATGTGTTTCCCAGGTAGGGGAACACATATCACTAGGGATATGTCTTTCCCAGGTGGGGGAACACATATCACTAGGGATATGTGTTTCCCAGGTGGGGAAACACATATCACTATTGATAAGTGTCTCCCAGGTGGAGGAACACATATCACTAGGGATATGTGTTTCCCAGGTGGAGGAACACATATCACTAGGCATACGTGTTTTCCAAGTGGGAGAACACATATCACTAGAGATACGTGTTTTCCAAGTGGGAGAACACATATCACTAGGGATACGTGTTTTCCAAGTGGGGGAACACATATCACTAGGGATATGTGTTTCCCAGGTAGGGGAACACACATCACTAGGAATATGTGTTTCCTAGGTGGGGAAACACTTATCACTAGGGATATGTGTTTCCCAGGTGGGGGAACACATATCACTAGGGATATGTGTTTCCCAGGTGGGGGAACACATATCACTACGGATACGTGTTTTCCAACTGAGGGAAAACATATCACTAGGGATATGTGTTTCCCAGGTAGGGGAACACACATCACTAGGAATATGTGTTTCCTAGGTGGGGAAACACTTATCACTAGGGATATGTGTTTCCCAGGTGGGGGAACACATATCACTAGGGATATGTGTTTCCCAGGTGGGGGAACACATATCACTACGGATACGTGTTTTCCAAGTGAGGGAAAACATATCACTAGGGATATGTGTTTCCCAGGTAAGGGAACACATGTCACTAGGGATATGTGTTTCCCAGGTGGGGAAACACATATCACTAGGGATATGTGTTTCGCTGGTGCGGGAACACATATCACTAAGGATATGTCTTTCCCAGGTGGGGGAACACATATCACTAGGGAAATGTGTTTCCCAGGTGGGAAAAACACATATCACTACGGATATGTGTTTCCCAGGTGGGGGAACACATATCACTAGGAATACATGTTTTCCAAGTGGGGAACACATATCACTAGGGATATGTGTTTCCCAGGTAGGGGAACACATGTCACTAGGAATATGTGTTTCCCAGGTGGGGAAACACGTATCACTAGGGATATGTTTCCCAGGTGGGGAACACATATCACTAGGGATATGTGTTTCCCAGGTGGGGGAACACATATCACTACGGATACATGTTTTCCAAGTGGGGGAACACATATCACTACGGATATGTGTTTCAGAGGTGGTGGAACACATGTCACTAGGGATATGTGTTTCCCAGGTGGGGAAACACATATCACTAGGGATATGTGTTTCGCTGGTGGGGGAACACATATCACTAGCAATATGTGCTTTCCAGGGGAGGGAACACATATCACTAGGGATATGTGTTTCCCAGATGGGAAAAACACATATCACTAGGGATATGTGTTTCCCAGGTGGAGGAACACATATCACTAGGGATACGTTTTTTCCAAGTCGGGGAACACATATCACTAGGGATATGTGTTTCCTAGGTAGGGGAACACATATCACTAGGGATATGTGTTTCCCAGGTGGGGGAACACATATCACTAGGGATATGTGTTTTCCAGGTGGGGGAACACATATCACTAGGGATATGTGTTTCCCATGTGGGGGAACACATATCACTAGGGATATCTGTTTCCCGGGTGGGGGAACACATATCACTAGGGATATGTTTTTCCCAGGTGGGGGAACACATATCACTAGGGATATGTGTTTTCCGGGTGGGGGAGCACATATCACTAGGGATATGTGTTTCCCGGGTGGGGGAACACATATCACTAGGGATATGTGTTTCCCAGGTGGGGGAAAACATATTACTAGGGATATGTGTTTCCCGGGTGGGGGAACACATATCACTAGGGATATGTGGTTTCCAGGTGGGGGAACACATATCACTAGGGATATGTGTTTCCCGGGTGGGGGAACACATATCACTAGGGATATGTGTTTCCCAGGTGGGGGAAAACATATTACTAGGGATATGTGTTTCCCGGGTGGGGGAACACATATCACTAGGGATATGTGTTTCCCAGGTGGGGGAAAACATATTACTAGGGATATGTGTTTCCCGGGTGGGGGAACACATATCACTAGGGATATGTGGTTTCCAGGTGGGGGAACACATATCACTAGGGATATGTGTTTCCCGGGTGGGGGAACACATATCACTAGGGATATGTTTTTCCCAGGTGGGGGAACACATATCACTAGGGATATGTCTTTTCCGGGTGGGGGAACACATATCACTAGGGATATGTGTTTCCCAGGTGGGGGAACACATATCACTAGGGATATGTCTTTTCCGGGTGGGGGAACACATATCACTAGGGATATGTGTTTCCCAGGTGGGGGAACACATATCACTAGGGATATGTGTTTCCTTGGTAGGGAAGGTGCCTCACAAAAAAGAAGGTGGAGATCATGATTAATTGTTCTTTTTCTTTTCCTATTTTACAAGTTTTTTAATCATTCATTTTTTTTCGCTTCTGTTTAATAATTTACAGCAGGCAAAAACCTTAAAGTAGGTGGTGATAGCGCCGGTTGCTGGCACATTTTGACAACCCTGATCTAATGTATGCAGATTTTGTACCAGGAATTAGCTGAATATCCACAAAATACTCTTGACTTTAATGTATTTTTTTTTTAGAAAATAAGAACCTATTTTTAAATAACCTACATAGCCTAAGACTGTGCTTATTACCATTAATTTTTACATGTATGTAACTGAACTGGCGTGGTTTAGGCTAACTTGGGAAAATGTAGTTTCTTAGTCACGTGTTTTACTGTGGTGATCTACTATCCTTTGGCTTAAATATTAACACCAAATACAGGACATGACATCTGACTTCCTAAATCTGTGGACTGGAATTACTGAGCCTTCCTTTACACAGAACATTAATACATGTATAATTACTTGGAACATTCAGAACTTACCATTCTCTTTAGCAGAGATTCCAGCTGCTGTTTTCTCTCTGGTTGTTTGGTTTTCTGCAACTCTTTTTGCAGTTGCTGGTAGAAATATTGAAATAGATCATTCATCATGTAAAAAATACATGGATTTCTGAGAGGAGATCAATCAATGCATTGGAGTCAATGCCACGCAATCACTAAGAATGTAATGACACTTTATGAAACGTCATCAACATCGGGTGATTGAGATAAGTAACATTTTTTTGCTTACAGTGAAATGTTTAAAATACATAACAACAGTAAGCTTCAACTTGGCATGCACAGTATGTTTCATGAAGATTCATTCCTTATTTACACTTCACACAAAAATCAATTAACAAAAACATTGCTAATTATTTGGGGTAGAAGTTAATTTTTCTTTATGATTGATGTTGAGATGAGAGCCAATTCACCTTACAATGTATATTAAGCAAGGACTGCATTCAGCTTGACAATCACATTCAGGATAGTCAATTTAGTTTAGCAATGCCCTGTTAATGAGAAACAGGTTCCAATACACTCACCTTCTTTTCATTTGCTTTTATGTCAGTTAGAAATGAATATTCCTTTTCAAACTTTTCCTGGTTAAAATGCCCTGACAGCTCATCAAACCTAGGATCCCTGTTCACCTATAAATAAAAGCTCATGTATCAAACAGTAAATCTTTTTAGAGTTATTCCATGTGCAACCAGCTCTGGTTAAATAGTGTCTGTCTTCTCAACAGTGTGCAAGTTGTTGATTTCTTTAACACCATTACCTTTACAATTCATTTAAAAGAACGTTACAAAAAAATTTCAACTCACTCGTTTTTTAACTGGGATCACTTGTCTTAAGCGAGGTACTTGCTTCTTTGATGACATTTCTCTGGGCCTAGAAAGCAGGACATAAACAATGTTTACAAAAGTTTAACTAAAACTAACTACCTGTATGATATTATCTTTAAGATATTATTACTAACCTTGTTTTTGTACATAACAGGAATAAGTACTTTGATTAATTTACTATTCTTATACTTTTGTCAATAGTCATTGTCTGGAGTCCTCACTGTGAATAATATTGCAAATGTGATTTAACATTTCTAAGGACCAGTCAAATCTGCTGATTGAAATTATTGTCATTGTGTGAATGAATACATGTGGTCTCTGTATCTATAACTGTCAACCCTTCATCACATACTACAAATCTTTATCATACAGTTACAATAGTACGTGCACTCTGATTGGCTGTTAAGCGGACATTATTTTCTTGTAATGATCCAGCATTACTAGCTAGATGTCCAAGGCATATACATGTACAACCGGTGTTTAGCTTGATAGTAATGGACATTCACCTCCTGGTCAATTGACAGCTCTCAAAAAGGGTATCCAGTGACCAGTGTCACATGTTTTTATTACGGGCACAGGTGTACATTTCATTGAAGTGACTTATTTTTTAAAGTTATTGGCTTTAAATGATTGCAGACTCAGTTCATGATTTTCCCATCGTCAAAGAAACTGTCTTGTGGTTTTGATCCCATAGCCAGGTTCACTTCAGTTCAGTTTCAAACACGACCTCAAATGACCTCTTGTGCATGGATGTTGAGAAAAACTTCCAGTGTTTTTTATCGTATTCATTTTAAGAATAGTGCTAAAAAGGCCATATAATAATTAACTTATCAAACCTTGTCCATTTGGTTAATAAACTTGTGGTATATAATCATGCAACTCTTACCTATTCCTGTTTTCTCTCTTTTGAACTTTTGAACTGCTACCTTCCTTTTCGAAGAGGCCATGAATTGCTTTATTATATCTTCAGTTAGAAAAATAGCATTGTTTGGTCAAAAACAAACATGACTGTTATTGTCACACAAGTCAATCTTAAGATTATGATATCAGTTCAATACAATGCATTTATATTCTAAATAATATAAAAATTAGGGCTTGAAAAATTGGCTTTAGTCTTTCTAACCACGGGCTATACATAAAGATGATGTTTTTAATTCATAAGCACAGAAGCTGGGAGTTCTAGCCCAGATAAAACATGTAACTGATCTTCAGCACCACCACTGACCATTGTTCATGTGAAGAAAAAGTTACATTGTAGGAGGCTCATAACAAGAAAAGAACTATTCTGTAATTCATCATTAAGTACGATTGACTTAACACATGTCCAAGCTAACCAGCTCAACTCCCAAGTGACTTCTGATGATGGTACCAGACTCTTAATCCATCCTATTCCACACAACCCTTTATTTTTGCTGTACATCTCTGCCATCTTTGAACTTTTTACATAAACGAGGTTTAATCAAAGCAAAATAGCATGTGCACCTTTTGGAGCCAACTTTATGTTTAAGGGCCTCGAGGTCACAGAAAGGAATCGCAGATAATTCTATGAAAAGCAGAACAAAAATACATGTGAGAGCTAAGGAATCCTGGACAACAGCCAAATGTCATCGTTAAAGGACAGTTGATAGAATTGAAATAACCTACCCTACATGTTGGTTGATTTAAAAATAAACTAGGTTCTTAAAAGTTGACCTAGGCTGAAAAAACCTGATACATACATACTGAGGTATACTAACAGAAAGGCCACATTATAAATTGTGTGGAGAAAGAAGCTCTAACCAGTTCATCTGAGAAAAAATTGCTTGTCCAATTAGAACAGTGTTTTTCACTGCAATTCTCCAGTTTCCTATCAATTTCTCAATTTAAAGAGCTTTTGGCAAGCACTCTTGCTTTGGTCATTCAAGAATGGATGTAAGTAAACTGACCCAGGGCATCAATGAAAGTTGATGGGAAAAAGCAGTTACTGCTAATTAGACAGATGAAATGGCAACAAACAACTAACGATGGGTTGAAACTGTGGCAGCAACAAGGACAATCTTAATTATGATAAATAGATTCCAACAGCAACGTGGTCTCCCCCTCAATAAGCAAAACAACTGGTTTTGAAATTCAGACAAAAGACTCTACCTCCCCCCCCCCCCCCACCCCACCTGAGATGGCCTCAAGGATATGCCATTATCACAAAAAGGATAATTAGCACAATGATCATTTGCAGCTGAAAACTCCCTTTTTTCATACAAATTGTGTGAAAAAAATTGCAGTTTTGAAATCCAACATGGCCGCCTAGTCACGTGGTTGCAAACCAAGAAGTTGAAAACGCTCCGGGAAGCTTATTCTATTTTCAGGGCATTTTTTACTTATCTGATGTAAATAATAGAAACTTAATCGTTGACATCAATTCAGCTTTAAAACACACTGACACCAAGAATGCTATAGAGACTGTTGTATGATTAATAATAAAAGTTGATCGAGCAATTAGAGTTGATCGTTTCCAAGTTTAAGTTTTCAAGATATTTTTATAAGTTGGATCTGAGAAGGTTGGGTTACTGACCTTCTTTAAGATGCGCCTGAAATCAAGACAAAAATATAGTACGATTAAACTCGCGGGTTTTACGTGACTTTACACACTTATAAGATCGGTTGGCAACGGGTACATTTTAATTGATACACACTATATACAACTTACAATATCGTCCTTGTCTTCGTCTGAACCTGTTTCGTCTTCAGAAGAGTTTTCCCTTGAGTTTAAGGCATCATTAGTATCCATATTTCCTCCGTATTTTCTCTAAAGTAATAATGCGAGAGCACAGATCTACCACGAAGCTAGAAGATATCATGTATTCCTTGATAAGCTTCGGCCGCCATTTTAGTTATTAATAGGGCGGGAGGGACTGGTTCCAATTCTCGGCCCCAGCCTTCCTTGTCCAAAGACGACATTCCCCAGTTTTCAGCAAAGTTGAAAGGTTGTGATAAGTTTAGAAGTGTTTTTGAGAACATGGGAACTGGGTTTTCCAATTTAGAGATTCTGCAGGAGCCAGAATCCCGTGAAGATCAGATGAAATAGTGGAATTTGAAATACCTTCAAACTTTTTTTCGGTTAATATCAATTTGCATTTTTCATGATTGACGGTAAAGATTACCTTTTTCGACAGCTGACGGTTAAATTTCACACCGTTTGACGGCTACCGGTTCACTTCATTGAGACCCTCTGAAGAGGATCCTAGAGCATAATGATGCCACATTAATATCAAAGTGGTACAGTCAACCGCCCCGCTTTTCGGACACTTTATTATTACGGAAGGCATTGCTTTCTCCCGGGGGAAAGAAATCCCTTCTTTTACATTTTCTCTGATAAGAATTCAACCCGCTTAATACGGACACCCCGTTAATGGGGACCTTTTCTATGGACAACTGAGTGTCCGTATCAACGGATTTGATTGTACAAGCGAGAGAGAGAGAACGAGAGAGAGACGTGAAAAAAAACAACAGGAAAAAAATCTCATTTACCCAACCCCCATAATGGACTACTGTCGTCAATAATCCCCTGTGGTCGGAGGATCTCTAAGAAAATCTCTGCATTAATAAAGCTGCAATCACGACTTCCAATTAAGCGATTTTGATGTATTGCAGTGATTTCCAGAGCGCCTCCGTGCCAAAAGCCTGTCGGGAGTAATTAGAATTATTTTTGAAAAGTTTTTAAAGGCGAGCGCATGCGTAATAATATGCAACTGTGACGTTCTAAAACGAATTATAATTACGAAAAAATATTCTTCAAATGGCAGACGAAAAGACCAATGCGGTGGAATATCTTTCACAAAGATGAAGAAGGAATTATTTCTCATTTTTTTGAGTCAGTTAATTATTTCTGAGCTAACAGCAAGTTTGCCACTTTTACATCGGCGCAAACCGAAGAGGGAAGAAAAGGCTTTATCGAACAAAGTTGATGGTGAAATCATATTGGCATTATCAAGATTAAAAAGATCCTATGAGGTTCATGCTCACAGGAAAGAAGCTCGTTCACCTGGATCGTCACATCTGCGTTTAGCTTCAAGAGATCAAAGCAATAAAAACGCAATTTCAAGGAGTGCCTTTGACAGATGGTATGCTGCTAACCACAGGAATCCCAAGTTTATAGCCATTTCAGTTTTCGTTGGATGTTTGGTGTTCATGGCCTGGGCGTTTGCTATTACATGCTGCTGGTACCACCGCAGGCAGACCAAAAGAGTTAAAAAGGCCACTCATATCGATGTACAACCACGATCCGAGAATATTCCGGACAAGGTCAGCAGGATTAACAACGCTCATATTGACGTTGGAGAGAATTAAACCAAGCAGAGAGTTTGAAATCAGTAAAAGAGTAAATGAACTTAGAGTGTTAGTCTTCGTTTATCTATCCCTTCCCGCCTTCCTAGTAAAAAGCCTTAACTTACTGTGCATTGATCAATTGGAATCCAGGTCATTTTTAACAAGTGTCACGTTGTTTTTACTCGTTTAAGAAAAATGTCAAAGTCTGATTGTGGCAGGGTGCGGACAGGTTCCTTTGGGGGGGGAGGAGGGGCTGGTTATTTCAGCGTAGCTTGAAGATTCAGATCAAATGACAATGATAACAATATCTACTTTATTAGAGTTTCAATCTCGCAAAAAGAGATGGAAATAAAATACTGAGTACTGACAGGCAATATAAATCTAACATCAAAACATCACACGCGCAGCAAGTGTAAGCGAACCTTACGACTGCGAGTTTCACACATGGGCTTAAAAAATATACTTAACTATTACAGATTTTGGTGTGTAGCGAAGAGAGAGATCAGTAAACAAAATTAGGAGGACGAACGCGCCTTTTCATTTAGAAAATTAGTGTCTAGTGACCCTATATGCGGACACGGTTAAATATTTAACACAAAACGTGGTCCAGTACCTTGGGTAGGATTCGTGTGTGAGACGTTTAGCTCGTTCAGATGGTTGTCATTAGAGAGGCAGTGTAACCAGTATTTGTTGTTTATATCAACAGAAATTCCCTACGAGTCGCCTGGTCTTGCTTTAACTTATTTGCTCATGAAAACTGTCAATTAATTTGGCTAAGGACGACTAAATCGTGGCCCGACGTTTTCAAGAATGAGTGATAGTCAGTTTTTTGGGAATAACAGCTAAGTACAACTTATATCCATTGACTATCATTCGTTCACATAAAAGAATAAACCTACTGTTTTCTATCGTTGATAAAAAAGTATTCTGTGCATTAGAGTGGAGAGTACATTCTAGCCTAGTCCCTAGCCATAGTTTTCGGTTCGGTCTAACCTAAACTCTAGCTTGAGCTTTTACCCTTTCCTAGACCTCACGCGCACCGTGGACGGGGCAAGAGAGAACGCCCAGGATCTACGCTGAGTACATTCATAATTCTGTAGTAATAACACGATAAGGGGATCGGTAACTTGGGAGATTTCACGTCATATTGCCTTTTTAAGGGAACATAATGCTACTGATCTTTCTGTCCTAACTGACCTACAAAACATGGCGCGGCGCGTAAGGAGAGATTGGCTGTTGAACACAGTTTCACTCCACAATAATGATCTTCTGGAATTCCTTTTTTCCTATAGCCTTCATTTACGGTCAAGTCCAAAGTAATCACCTTCAGGCGTAGCTGCTATTTGTATTAAAACTCCTCATCGATGTTGTAACGATCGGATCGAAATACAATAATTTACCACTTCTTCGTTTGCGGAAATTTCTTCTCTCTTTAATGTGAGTTTCCATGTGTTCGTTGACGATTTCATGAATTCTCTTGTAAAATTCATCCACTTCATGTTGCAATTCCATTCTTATATCGGTAAGACGCTTTTTTGCACCTGTTGCAAAAAGAATACTCAGTCAACTAAAGCAAACATCGTTAGGCTGCTTTAGCAACAGAACGGGAACGTCATTTGACGACGGGAAAGCGTGCGAAAAGGACTAAACTCGACTTCCGGTTCCCAATTTCTCGCTCTGCTATTGGTCAAGCCAGTTGTTTGATTTGCGCGTGCCGTCGTCAAATGACGTTCCCGTTCTGTTGCTAAATCAGCCTGTTTTCACGTCAAGCACGAACCTCACAAAATAGAACACGCAAAAGCAATTCCCCACCCTTTTTTATGGCACCGTCAGTACCCGTGGGGTCATTTGCCTTGCTTTCAAGATCGTTATAAACCGCGGATTGTCAAAAGGTTTCTTTGCAAGGGTGTAGCCACCGTGAGTCAGTACGCACGCCTGTACCTGAAAATATTGAAGATTGATAAAAAGGACAAACAAAGGAAATGAAAAAGGAAAAAAAAGCAGAAGATAAATAAGCTATAGCTAGAATAAAAAAATCGCCCGTGTGCCTCCGCATTAACTGCTTTCAGGTGCTTTTCAAACAAAATGCAACCTCTATTTTCTAATTTTGCATGACTGCTGTCTGCAGAACACAGTCCGGAGATTACTACCTTACAAAACTCTTCCAAGTCACCCACGCGGAAAGTAATTTAGGGGACTGGGTACTAGGGTGGATTTGGAAGCTGTGCCGCTTACCGCTGGGAAATTGCAACTGAGCTACGTCCCTATAGATCGCAAAATGTTTCGCTCACTCAGACGTTAGTATTCGCCACTTTGGAAACAAGAAGAGAACTGAAGCCGAAATTCGTCCCGCAATTGTTTCTAGGATTTTGGCCAGTTTTTCCTCTCCAGTGACAGTCCTAGAAGTCTTTGCCTTTGTCTTTGTCTTAACTCGGCCCAGTTTCCTACTCTTTTTTCAAAAGTGGCGAATATGACAACAGCCTGGATCGAGACGGTTTATACACTGATATTAGTCATTAAGGCCTGACTCAATGAGATATGATCGTAAAACCTGATCTTTTCCGTTACATTTCCCAAACGATTTTGCCTAACGTTTTCCGAATGGTGGAAATCCTCAATACATTCGCCTTCTAATTTGATAACCCTCATCCACAGCAAAAACCGAACGTAATTTAAGATAATAATGTTTTTATTATTGGTGTTGTTAACCATGTTTTACTCACTTGCGGTACTTGAACGCTGTTTCTTTGTCCAGTATATTTGATAAACAAATCCACATAAACAGGCGATAAAGAAAAGAAGGCAAGAACCGAACAGAAAGTAGCGGAAATAAAGAGCAGAAGTGTCAATGAGTCCACCGCTAAGCTCTTGTGCAATAGACGCATCGTGAGTCTGAAATGAAAACACCAAAAAATGAAGACTTACACGCTTACAGCCGGCCTTAGATCATGTATTGCTTGTGACAAACTTTAAGGCATTTTTTTATATGGCTTTAATGTCACAGTCGTTGCATTCGCTTGAACACAACCCGCCCCCGCTAAGAAACCAAAACAAACGTATTGTAAAGAAAGGGTGTGGAGTCCACCCTCCTCCGCTATAAAGGCTTTTTGAAAGATGACAAGAGAGACAGGAAACAAGCGAAGAATACAGCATCATGGAAAAGATTATCCACAGTCCTACCAACTTTTGAGCTAACCCTTTTTAACCAATATATATTCGCGTCTTAGTATTTTAGATCGACTTTTTTTATATTTGCAATATTTCCCTACTTATGACTTTGACAACTCAAAAAAGACAATAAAAGAACTAATCAGCCACTTCGTTATTACAAGGTGCTGCTATTACCTATACAAAATATGATATTAATAAACTGGGACTGGGCCGGGCCACAACCTCGTTCCCAGGGTCCTCTCCCACTTCAGCACTGACGCACACGTACCAACTCCGCGGTATATCTAGTAACTTACGCACGCACAAAGCCGTATCAACCGGGCAATGGCAGCCTTGGACAGTTGTTTCGTCCTTGTTAGGACTTAATAGCATGGCATAGCCCCAGACCATTCCACGGAGTTGACACGTGTGCTTCAGCGTTGAAATTGGTATTATTCCTCTTCTACTCGTCCGCTCTCTCTTTCGCTCTCGCCCCGGGGAAAGAGAAGCTAGGAGAGGACCCTTGAACGAGGATTTGAGGACGTTATAACCTTTTTCATAAAATTTAGCCTCCTTGCAATATTATTTATTGAAAGTTTGGCTTTATATTTAACATACCGACGCAGTTTTTACAGTTTGCTCAATCTTGTGTGAGATGTCTCCCTTGTTCAGTCGGACAAATTCCAAAAAGCACTTCTCTTGCTTCATTGCGGGGCCAGCCAGTACAACTCCAAAAGTCTTTTTATAATCGAATATCTTAAATACTCGCAAGTTTGGATTTGACGAGAGTTCCTTATGGTTCGACACAACGTACAGATCGATCAGGGCTGCCTCAACTTCTTTTTTATCTAGACCGTTGTTTAGTTCAGCGTAGGTGTGATACTCTTTAACTATGGAAAAGAGAAAAAAACAAATCGTGAGCAGTTGGTGCAGGTTGATGTTCATATATAACAAAGCATGGTAAACCATAGACTGCGTAGATAATAAGTCCGAAAACCGTTAACCTGTGCCAGGCTCTCGGTTATTGTGGACAAGCAAAAGGAGAGAGCGAGCAGTGAAATAACGAAAAGGCGAAAAACAGCTCTCCAGCCTAGCCCTCACGCGCGGTTTACGTGCAACTTTTCTCGATCCGCTTTCCCCACCATCTTGGAGCCTGGAAAAGGGTAGAAACCGTACTCCCCGTCTGACAGCTCTTCACTGCTCCACTTCTTTTGGGACTTAAAGTTCCCATATTGCTGTTCGTAAAGAGTAGAGTACGTAGACTATAATGGAAACACACTCTGCTATTTCCCTCACCTAATACTACAAGAGATTTCGTGTAGTGAGATTGCTCGGCCCTGAATAAAGACTAACCTTTTCGAGTAGGCACACTGGCGCACAGATAGCCACGCCTCTCTCCTCCGTAGAGGCCTCTGTGTCGTAGGGAGCCTGGGGAGAGGGGAAAAAGGAAGCGCGCAAGGGATGATGGGAAGGGGGAAAGAGAAGGGGACAGCTTTACTCTCTTCTCATCATCCATCGCAGGAGGAGAGAGTAGCTACGTCCGCGCAACAGCTTTTACTGACCTGGATTCATATTTGCAACTTTACGAATTCCTAATCTGAATTCTGGTGTTGACTGTATGGCGCCAATCTATGAAAAATAGATTCAAAAAAAGTATAAATAACATAAGCTTTGTTGTTAGGAGACAGTCTAGATTGACGGGATCATAAAATACGGCACGGCTGCAAAGCAGGATTTTTTCTTTGGCACACGCTTCTTCGTGTTGTCATAATTAAATAGTACCTTAGCTCCATACACCTTCTTGTTTACTGATCTCTGCATTGAATATGATATCAATGCATTGGTTATATCAGCAAGAAGAAAAGTCATGAGAACGAGGCCAAAAAGTGTCCAGGCTATCGCGAACAACCGCCCCAGAAAGCTGCGCGGGACCTTGTCTCCATAACTGAAATTGAACAAAAAGTACCTTGCGTTACAGCCTTTAAAGACACGTGACATTAGATGCTTCTTCTCGACATTACTAGATGCGAGCCTGCTATGAGGCTTCCTTAAAAAATCTTAACATTGATCCAAAGTACACGTTTTCGGAAAATATGCTGACGGTACAGGGAATTTTTCCGCTAGCTCCTTCTCCTTCTTAAACCCTTCACAAGGCGATTGCCCCATTAAGCAGCTCCAGAGCTTTTTACCCTTAGCAACCCTCGTTTAACATTCTCTCTCTTTACGCTCTCTCTCTGACCTCCTAACAACGACCTCTTACCCAAGAGTGGTGCAGGTGATGTATGCCCACCAAAATCCTCCCCACAATCCTTTAGTGAATTGTCTTTGAAATTCCTCGGAGTTAGTTCCAGACTCCTAAGATAAGAAGTCAATCAAATGATATCAGTTATCAATACGTAAACAATTCTTACGGCATTCTACGAAAAAAAATAATTTCGTTACGGAATAAAACTTATACTCTAAGAATTTCCGGTGAATACACCGTCTACCTGTGATTGATCCTGACAGAAAGTCGATAAAACTGTTTCGTCTTTTCGGCGCTCGAAATTTAAGGCACGGACCCGAAGTTTGATCGATTCTGGGTGTTGTTTCATCGCCAGGGTATTTTATGTTTCTGTTGTTTAAAGATCGAACGTGGTGGTAGTTTTGTAGCTTTTAGCTTGTTTATCACTGATGGCCTAAGAAAACGAGTAAAAGACTTACAAGGAACCATATAACCCATCCAGCAATCATTATCATGAGAAACGCCAGCAGAGCCATTGGAAAGCAAGTAGTGCCAACCATTATCATAAAACTCGTGTTTTCCTCTATCGTCGGCAACGTACCAACCAGGGCCACCCCACCAGACTCCATCAGGGGTACATAACGATAAATCCCATACGCATTTTGACCTTGGTATCCTTCGATAGGAAAACTCATCTCCGCTTCATTCTCAATTTTTTTCGATGTCAACATGCTTGTCTTCTCAGCGGCGACGCCGTTTTTGTCATGCTCGTAGTCTATTGTTGCATTTAAGCCATTGCGGCATTGTGGGCAACAAGTTTTCGCAGCCCCGTCCAGAATGAAAGGAATAGGTCCCTCGAATGAACTTCCTTGCCGGGTCATGTATGGTCCAATGGAGTACCAATTCGTCGTAAATATATTCGGACACCTGCAAGTTTCTAAAATGAAAATAAAATTACAAAGGTACACTCACTGAACTGATAAAATGGTCTGAAAAACACAATAAAGAAATCAGTTCTTTTTTTATCAGTTGGAGCAATCTGTAATTGTTTACCGACGGTTATTGAGGGTGTTTTTTCCCAATACCAAAGTGACTAAACATGAAATGGTTATGGACCCGACTATTTCAAGTTTCAGTTGAATACAGGTCATTTCCTAGTTTCAGATCTCTCACTTTCAAAACGACGCTAAGTACAAAACCTTTCTTGTGAAAATGAGTTTTATTTGATGAGAGCAAAAAATTATTTTCAAATCAATGGCTTCGCACTTAGCTTCGCTTTGAAACAGAGTCTTGGCGCAACTCAGAAATGGCTTATTCCTATCTTGCCGTTCTACCCTTTCTGGTATATTATACCTTTGTCCTTGCCTAGTCCCTAGGCCTCATTATTCCGCGCGGCCAATGCGTTTCAGGTCACGTGGTCCTAGCAAAGAAGTGAGTTTCCTGCCCGTTTTCCTAGGATACGTCACCGAAGTGAACTGACCGAGAAGGCCTGCGAAAACGCCATACGGGGACTAGGCAACCTTTGTCCTTCCTTGACCAGAGTCAATGCAATTGATTACAGCTAAAGCACGACTACTGTATTCTGATATGAATTCCTAACCTGCTGCTATGCTTTGGCTTACTGTTCCGTCTCCTTTAATAGTAAATGCTAACACTCGTATGTCGTACACTCCGTAGTTCTCTAGTCCTTCTAATGTTGTTGTTAATGTTTTTTCATCTGTGGTCTTGATGACAGTCTTGGCTTGTACGGACTCCTCAGCTATAGTGAGAAGTTTGTACAGAACTCGATAACCACGAAGAATACCATGAACAAAGCAGTCTGGGACTGGTTTCCAGGACACAATAATAGAATATGGCCCGCTGGAGTTGACCGCGCTGAGATCGACGGGAGCTTTACTGGGAACTACAAAATACAAAATTAAGATTTCAAAGCCTGTTTTATTAAGTTTTCTTGTAATTTCTGCCACTGAATTACAAGATTAAGTTCTCCAGTTTGCGATTAGGTTACTTCAGAAGAAAAGCTAGTTCAAGTCTCTTTTACGACCAAGTTTTAGGAAAGTGCTGAGTTAAATTGAAATATCGGTGAAACGTTTCGGGAGTTCTCATTTATCAATCTTAGGCATGTTATGCAAATAGTTCAACCAGAGTCAGTCGTTTGATCTGCATGCATTAACATTTTACAAACATTTTCATTAACTCTCAATAACACAGATCATGGACAGTGCGTCACAAGACATCTGCTTAACATACAAATCTTACCAAAACACTTTAATTCATCTACTGAGCGTTTTTACTCACCTGCCCAGCATCAATGGAAATTTATTGGAATAAAAGGAAGCGTTTACATTAGGAAAGAGTTTAACCCCCCACAGTACTGTCTTGATACACCAACATGGCCGCCGGTTCATTGTTTTGGAACACCGTGACGTCATATGAAAACGCTCTATAACAGGGCATTTTCGTGATTACTTCGTTTGACTTCATTTTGCTTTCTCACTCTGATAAACCCCGGAACTTATTGATTCAAGCTGGGTTTAGTAATAATCATAATTTGTACTATTAAACAAAAACCTGGAGGATTCTGGTAGTCAAAGTCATTCAGTACTCAACTTACCGTCTTCGTCGGTAGATACATTAAACGTTTGACTAATCTTCCCCTCGCCTTTGCTAGTAAAGCCAACTATTCTGAAAGAATAATTAGTGAACTTTTTGAGATTGAATATTTCAACAGATGTGGCGTTTGGCGGCAACACTCGAACTGTTTCATTGTATGATTGTATAGCTCTTCTCCTTCTTCTTGCTGTTATTTTTTTATGGTAAAAAACGCGGTAACCAAGTAGAATCCCATTAACATCTATTCTTGGAATGGGCTGCCAATTTATCACCAGGCTGGTGGAGCTTGTGTTTGTCGAGGAGACATTGTGCGGTGGAATGTTTGGTACTGCAAGGTAACAAGACAACATACTCAAACATGCGCTTAAGTGGATTTCCAATTTTGACACAAAAGGTCAGCTACCTTTCTGAAATGCCTACGTTAAGGACAGTGCAGCGTCCCTTTGTAAATTCTTGGAAGTTATTGAAGGATAATACGGAAGAACCTAAATTAAATTTGTACAGTCATATGGTGCGTTTGTTTGAAATATTTTGATAAAAATCCCTTTTAATTACCTAAATGACTAGCTGCGGGGAGGCTACTAAATGACAGATGTCCCCACCCTTTTATAAACTTCCATACGCAAGATCCCTACCCTTTCATAAACCAGAAGCCTGAAAAAGATACCCCTTTTGGTGGGGAGTCTCCCCGTATAGAACTTTACAGGGAGTACCCCCTTCCCCCGTACTCATGGGCGTGTTTCTTACCATCTTCGTCTGTGATGACTATAATGGGGGGACTGCTTACACCAAAGAACTTGCTGATTCCTTGCAATTCAATTGTGTAGTTTCTGTACTTCGCAAGTCCCGTCAGGTTCACGAACAAATTATCGGACGACAGTCTTATAGTGTGCCTTCTGATTGGCACGTTATCATAAGTAAGTTCATCTAAAACAATTCTGTACTCTCGTAAAACTCCAGCAACCAGTTCTGGAGGTATTGGAGACCACTGTATATAAATGGCTGTTGAACTGACGTTGAAGCCAGTCACGTTCCAGGGATAAACTTGAGGCGCTACGAAGGAAAGAATTATACAACATCATGAAACAGCACCGTAAAATTGGTCCATGACAACAGGGGCGGATCCAGGATTTTTTTTAGGAGGGGGTGCACTCGTCTCTTGCTCCACTTAAACACCAATAAACCACATAGTTTTTTTTTGCAGAATACCAGTTGTATTAAAAAACCGCAGGTCATCTCAGAGGGGGGGGGGGGTGCGCACCCCCTGCACCCTCCCCCTAGATCCGCCCCTGGACAAACACCCTCAGGTTCCGCTGTATTAGCAACTCTGATGGAAAAGTTCGGAATCATTCTCTAGCTGTCTTGTGAGTTCAATGCTTTCGTGAGCGTTAACTGTATCCGAGTTACTGTTTATTATCACCGTAGCACTGCACCTTACATGTATACGTATGTATTTTTAAAATTCTTCCTAATTACGGTTTATTTGGAATCCGCCGCAAATATCTCAACAAACACGCCCTTGGGATCTGTACCGACTATTTCCTATACAGTGACCATATCTGCTATTTACTTACAAAGCGAAGTCAGTGTGAGACGGACCTCAGAACCATTTCTATAGCTGTCTGTTGCACATATGTATACAATGAACTCTCACTAAACCATATAATCTCGGCCCCATTTCTCGCTCTCCGTCTTATATGTACACTGTATACAGTAGAATCTGTCAAGCCAGATGCCCTTGTGGTCAGTTCTAGCTCAAGTCTGCTCACATTGAGGGTGGCTACTCCTAAAGTCTTCTACTGACAATTTGTATAGCATTTAATGAAGTCGAAACCAATTGTGGAAATGAAACAGTTTAGGTATCCTTTTGATGAACAGTTTTTACTTACAGATTTTTCCAGCAACAACAATAGTCCTGTTTTGAATTCGTCGCTGCCGCTGAATAGAAGCACTGAAGACTCACTTATACAGGGTTAGCCTTAACCAAAGGCAAATATATTCAGGAGAAGACCTGTGTACAACTGCGTCTACTGTTTTAAACTCAAATTCAGGCACCTTCTCGCCGGTATTTACGAATATTTTACTTTAGGTCGAGGCTAATCCCATACAAATATTCGGCGCTTTTATTCAGCAGTCACGACGAATTCGAAAATCGGCAATTTGCCGTCTGTACCCTTCGAATTTTAAGTATATAGGGAAAAATATTAAAAGCTAAAACTACACGTGTTTTACCTTCTTCTTCTGTTCTGACAATAATTGGCGGACTCTTTGGGCCATCTCCTTTTACAGTAAACGCTAACACCTGTATTGTATAGAAGCTATAAGGTTTCAGGAAATTCAACGTGGTATTTGTTCCTGGAAAGTCCACAGTCTGGTTAAATACTTCATCCACAGTGCTGCTAAAGAAAACACGATAACCCAAAATGATACCATTGACGTCACGATAAGGAACCTCTTCCCAAAATACCCGGATGTCATGCTTACTAATGTTGAAGCCGTAGACATTTTGAGGGGAAGCTCCGGGTGCTGAAAAAAATTATGTATGATATTATCTTTAAGATATTATTACTAACCTTGTTTTTGTACATAACAGGAATAAGTACTTTGATTAATTTACTATTCTTATACTTTTGTCAATAGTCATTGTCTGGAGTCCTCACTGTGAATAATATTGCAAATGTGATTTAACATTTCTAAGGACCAGTCAAATCTGCTGATTGAAATTATTGTCATTGTGTGAATGAATACATGTGGTCTCTGTATCTATAACTGTCAACCCTTCATCACATACTACAAATCTTTATCATACGGTTACAATAGTACGTGCACTCTGATTGGCTGCTAAGCGGACATTATTTTCTTGTAATGATCCAGCATTACTAGCTAGATGTCCAAGGCATACACATGTACAACCTGTGTTTAGCTTGATAGTAATGGACATTCACCTCCTGGTCAATTGACAGCTCTCAAAAAGGGTATCCAGTGACCAGTGTCATATGTTTTTATTACGGGCACAGGTGTACATTTCATTGAAGTGACTTATTTTTTAAAGTTATTGGCTTTAAATGATTGCAGACTCAGTTCATGATTTTCCCATCGTCAAAGAAACTGTCTTGTGGTTTTGATCCCATAGCCAGGTTCACTTCAGTTCAGTTTCAAACACGACCTCAAATGACCTCTTGTGCATGGATGTTGAGAAAAACTTCCAGTGTTTTTTATCGTATTCATTTTAAGAATAGTGCTAAAAAGGCCATATAATAATTAACTTATCAAACCTTGTCCATTTGGTTAATAAACTTGTGGTATATAATCATGCAACTCTTACCTATTCCTGTTTTCTCTCTTTTGAACTTTTGAACTGCTACCTTCCTTTTTGAAGAGGCCATGAATTGCTTTATTATATCTTCAGTTAGAAAAATAGCATTGTTTGGTCAAAAACAAACATGACTGTTATTGTCACACAAGTCAATCTTAAGATTACGATATCAGTTCAATACAATGCATTTATATTCTAAATCATATAAAAATTAGGGCTTGAAAAATTGGCTTTAGTCTTTCTAACCACGGGCTATACATAAAGATGATGTTTTTAATTCATAAGCACAGAAGCTGGGAGTTCTAGCCCAGATAAAACATGTAACTGATCTTCAGCACCACCACTGACCATTGTTCATGTGAAGAAAAAGTTACATTGTAGGAGGCTCATAACAAGAAAAGAACTATTCTGTAATTCATCATTAAGTACGATTGACTTAACACATGTCCAAGCTAACCAGCTCAACTCCCAAGTGACTTCTGATCATGGTACCAGACTCTTAATCCATCCTATTCCACACAACCCTTTATTTTTGCTGTACTTCTCTGCCATCTTTGAACTTTTTACATAAACGAGGTTTAATCAAAGCAAAATAGCATGTGTACCTTTTGGAGCCAACTTTATGTTTAAGGGCCTCGAGGTCACAGAAAGGAATCGCAGATAATTCTATGAAAAGCAGAACAAAAATACATGTGAGAGCTAAGGAATCCCGGACAACAGCCAAATGTCATCGTTAAAGGACAGTTGATAGAATTGAAATAACCTACCCTACATGTTGGTTGATTTAAAAATAAACTAGGTTCTTAAAAGTTGACCTAGGCTGAAAAAACCTGATACATACATACTGAGGTATACTAACAGAAAGGCCACATTATAAATTGTGTGGAGAAAGAAGCTCTAACCAGTTCATCTGAGAAAAAATTGCTTGTCCAATTAGAACAGTGTTTTTCACTGCAATTCTCCAGTTTCCTATCAATTTCTCAATTTAAAGAGCTTTTGGCAAGCACTCTTGCTTTGGTCATTCAAGAATGGATGTAAGTAAACTGACCCAGGGCATCAATGAAAGTTGATGGGAAAAAGCAGTTACTGCTAATTAGACAGATGAAATGGCAACAAACAACTAACGATGGGTTGAAACTGTGGCAGCAACAAGGACAATCTTAATTATGATAAATAGATTCCAACAGCAACGTGGTCTCCCCCTCAATAAGCAAAACAACTGGTTTTGAAATTCAGACAAAAGACTCTACCTCCCCCCCCCCACCCCACCTGAGATGGCCTCAAGGATATGCCATTATCACAAAAAGGATAATTAGCACAATGATCATTTGCAGCTGAAAACTCCCTTTTTTCATACAAATTGTGTGAAAAAAATTGCAGTTTTGAAATCCAACATGGCCGCCTAGTCACGTGGTTGCAAACCAAGAAGTTGAAAACGCTCCGGGAAGCTTTTTCTATTTTCAGGGCATTTTTTACTTATCTGATGTAAATAATAGAAACTTAATCGTTGACATCAATTCAGCTTTAAAACACACTGACACCAAGAATTCTATAGAGACTGTTGTATGATTAATAATAAAAGTTGATCGAGCAATTAGAGTTGATCGTTTCCAAGTTTAAGTTTTCAAGATATTTTTATAAGTTGGATCTGAGAAGGTTGGGTTACTGACCTTCTTTAAGATGCGCCTGAAATCAAGACAAAAATATAGTACGATTAAACTCGCGGGTTTTACGTGACTTTACACACTTATAAGATCGGTTGGCAACGGGTACATTTTAATTGATACACACCATATACAACTTACAATATCGTCCTTGTCTTCGTCTGAACCTGTTTCGTCTTCAGAAGAGTTTTCCCTTGAGTTTAAGGCATCATTAGTATCCATATTTCCTCCGTATTTTCTCTAAAGTAATAATGCGAGAGCACAGATCTACCACGAAGCTAGAAGATATCATGTATTCCTTGATAAACTTCGGCAGCCATTTTAGTTATTAATAGGGCGGGAGGGACTGGTTCCAATTCTCGGCCCCAGCCTTCCTTGTCCAAAGACGACATTCTCCAGTTTTCAGCAAAGTTGAAAGGTTGTGATAAGTTTAGAAGTGTTTTTGAGAACATGGGAACTGGGTTTTTCAATTTAGAGATTCTGCAGGAGCCAGAATCCCGTGAAGATCAGATGAAATAGTGGAATTTGAAATACCTTCAAACTTTTTTTCGGTTAATATCAATTTGCATTTTTCATGATTGACGGTAAAGATTACCTTTTTCGACAGCTGACGGTTAAATTTCACACCGTTTGACGGCTACCGGTTCACTTCATTGAGACCCTCTGAAGAGGATCCTAGAGCATAATGATGCCACATTAATATCAAAGTGGTACAGTCAACCGCCCCGCTTTTCGGACACTTTATTATTACGGAAGGCATTGCTTTCTCCCGGGGGAAAGAAATCCCTTCTTTTACATTTTCTCTGATAAAAATTCAACCCGCTTAATACGGACACCCCGTTAATGGGGACCTTTTCTATGGACAACTGAGTGTCCGTATCAACGGATTTGATTGTACAAGCGAGAGAGAGAGAACGAGAGAGAGACGTGGAAAAAAAAAACAACAGGAAAAAAATCTCATTTACCCAACCCCCATAATGGACTAGTGTCGTCAATAATCCCCTGTGGTCGGAGGATCTCTAAGAAAATCTCTGCATTAATCAAGCTGCAATCACGACTTCCAATTAAGCGATTCTGATGTATTGCAGTGATTTCCAGAGCGCCTCCGTGCCAAAAGCCTGTCGGGAGTAATTAGAATTATTTTTGAAAAGTTTTTAAAGGCGAGCGCATGCGTAATAATATGCAACTGTGACGTTCTAAAACGAATTATAATTACGAAAAAATATTCTTCAAATGGCAGACGAAAAGACCAATGCGGTGGAATATCTTTCACAAAGATGAAGAAGGAATTATTTCTCATTTTTTTGAGTCAGTTAATTATTTCTGAGCTAACAGCAAGTTTGCCACTTTTACATCGGCGCAAACCGAAGAGGGAAGAAAAGGCTTTATCGAACAAAGTTGATGGTGAAATCATATTGGCACTATCAAGATTAAAAAGATCCTATGAGGTTCATGCTCACAGGAAGGAAGCTCGTTCACCTGGATCGTCACATCTGCGTTTAGCTTCAAGAGATCAAAGCAATAAAAACGCAATTTCAAGGAGTGCCTTTGACAGATGGTATGCTGCTAACCACAGGAATCCCAAGTTTATAGCCATTTCAGTTTTCGTTGGATGTTTGGTGTTCATGGCCTGGGCGTTTGCTATTACATGCTGCTGGTACCACCGCAGGCAGACCAAAAGAGTTAAAAAGGCCACTCATATCGATGTACAACCACGATCCGAGAATATTCCGGACAAGGTCAGCAGGATTAACAACGCTCATATTGACGTTGGAGAGAATTAAACCAAGCAGAGAGTTTGAAATCAGTAAAAGAGTAAATGAACTTAGAGTGTTAGTCTTCGTTTATCTATCCCTTCCCGCCTTCCTAGTAAAAAGCCTTAACTTACTGTGCATTGATCAATTGGAATCCAGGTCATTTTTAACAAGTGTCACGTTGTTTTTACTCGTTTAAGAAAAATGTCAAAGTCTGATTGTGGCAGGGTGCGGACAGGTTCCTTTGGGGGGGGGGGGGGGGGGAGGGGCTGGTTATTTCAGCGTAGCTTGAAGATTCAGATCAAACGACAATGATAACAATATCTACTTTATTAGAGTTTCAATCTCGCAAAAAGAGATGGAAATAAAATACTGAGTACTGACAGGCAATATAAATCTAACATTAAAACATCACACGCGCAGCAAGTGTAAGCGAACCTTACGACTGCGAGTTTCACACATGGGCTTAAAAAATATACTTAACTATTACAGATTTTGGTGTGTAGCGAAGAGAGAGATCATTAAACAAAATTAGGAGGACGAACGCGCCTTTTCATTTAGAAAATTAGTGTCTAGTGACCCTATATGCGGACACGGTTAAATATTTAACACAAAACGTGGTCCAGTACCTTGGGTAGGATTCGTGTGTGAGACGTTTAGCTCGTTCAGATGGTTGTCATTAGAGAGGCAGTGTAACCAGTATTTGTTGTTTATATCAACAGAAATTCCCTACGAGTCGCCTGGTCTTGCTTTAACTTATTTGCTCATGAAAACTGTCAATTAATTTGGCTAAGGACGACTAAATCGTGGCCCGACGTTTTCAAGAATGAGTGATAGTCAATTTTTTTGGAATAACAGCTAAGTACAACTCATATCCATTGACTATCATTCCTTCACATTAAAGAATAAACCTACTGTTTTCTATCGTTGATAAAAAAGTATTCTGTGCATTAGAGTGGAGAGTACATTCTAGCCTAGTCCCTAGCCATAGTTTTCGGTTCGGTCTAACCTAAACTCTAGCTTGAGCTTTTACCCTTTCCTAGACCTCACGCGCACCGTGGACGGGGCAAGAGAGAACGCCCAGGATCTACGCTGAGTACATTCATAATTCTGTCGTAATAACACGATAAGGGGATCGTTAACTTGGGAGATTTCACGTCATATTGCCTTTTTAAGGGAACATAATGCTACTGATCTACCTGTCCTCACTGACCTACAAAACATGGCGCTGCGCGTAAGGAGAGATTGGCTGTTGAACACAGTTTCACTCCACAATAATGATCTTCTGGAATTCCTTTTTTCCTATAGCCTTCATTTACGGTCAAGTCCAAAGTAATCACCTTCAGGCGTAGCTGCTATTTGTATTAAAACTCCTCATCGATGTTGTAACGATCGGATCGAAATACAATAATTTACCACTTCTTCGTTTGCGGAAATTTCTTCTCTCTTTAATGTGAGTTTCCATGTGTTCGTTGACGATTTCATGAATTCTCTTGTAAAATTCATCCACTTCATGTTGCAATTCCATTCTTATATCGGTAAGACGCTTTTTTGCACCTGTTGCAAAAAGAATACTCAGTCAACTAAAGCAAACATCGTTAGGCTGCTTTAGCAACAGAACGGGAACGTCATTTGACGACGGGAAAGCGTGCGAAAAGGACTAAACTCGACTTCCGGTTCCCAATTTCTCGCTCTGCTATTGGTCAAGCCAGTTGTTTGATTTGCGCGTGCCGTCGTCAAATGACGTTCCCGTTCTGTTGCTAAATCAGCCTGTTTTCACGTCAAGCACGAACCTCACAAAATAGAACACGCAAAAGCAATTCCCCACCCTTTTTTATGGCACCGTCAGTACCCGTGGGGTCATTTGCCTTGCTTTCAAGATCGTTATAAACCGCGGATTGTCAAAAGGTTTCTTTGCAAGGGTGTAGCCACCGTGAGTCAGTACGCACGCCTGTACCTGAAAATATTGAAGATTGATAAAAAGGACAAACAAAGGAAATGAAAAAGGAAAAAAAAGCAGAAGATAAATAAGCTATAGCTAGAATAAAAAAATCGCCCGTGTACCTCCGCATTAACTGCTTTCAGGTGCTTTTCAAACAAAATGCAACCTTTATTTTCTAATTTTGCATGACTGCTGTCTGCAGAACACAGTCCGGAGATTACTACCTTACAAAACTCTTCCAAGTCACCCACGCGGAAAGTAATTTAGGAGACTGGGTACTAGGGTGGATTTGGAAGCTGTGCCGCTTACCGCTGGGAAATTGCAACTGAGCTACGTCCCTATAGATCGCAAAATGTTTCGCTCACTTAGACGTTAGTATTCGCCACTTTGGAAACAAGAAGAGAACTGAAGCCGAAATTCGTCCCGCAATTGTTTCTAGGATTTTGGCCAGTGTTTCCCTCTCCAGTAACAGTCCTAGAAGTCTTTGCCTTTGTCTTTGTCTTAACTCGGCCCAGTTTCCTACTCTTTTTTCAAAAGTGGCGAATATGACAACAGCCTGGATCGAGACGGTTTATACACTGATATTAGTCATTAAGGCCTGACTCAAAGAGATATGATCGTAAAACCTGATCTTTTCCGTTACATTTCCCAAACGATTTTGCCTAACGTTTTCCGAATGGTGGAAATCCTCAATACATTCGCCTTCTAATTTGATAACCCTCATCCACAGCAAAAACCGAACGTAATTTAAGATAATAATGTTTTTATTATTGGTGTTGTTAACCATGTTTTACTCACTTGCGGTACTTGAACGCTGTTTCTTTGTCCAGTATATTTGATAAACAAATCCACATAAACAGGCGATAAAGAAAAGAAGGCAAGAACCGAACAGAAAGTAGCGGAAATAAAGAGCAGAAGTGTCAATGAGTCCACCGCTAAGCTCTTGTGCAATAGACGCATCGTGAGTCTGAAATGAAAACACCAAAAAATGAAGACTTACACGCTTACAGCCGGCCTTAGATCATGTATTGCTTGTGACAAACTTTAAGGCATTTTTTTATATGGCTTTAATGTCACAGTCGTTGCATTCGCTTGAACACAACCCGCCCCCGCTAAGAAACCAAAACAAACGTATTGTAAAGAAAGGGTGTGGAGTCCACCCTCCTCCGCTATAAAGGCTTTTTGAAAGATGACAAGAGAGACAGGAAACAAGCGAAGAATACAGCATCATGGAAAAGATTATCCACAGTCCTACCAACTTTTGAGCTAACCCTTTTTAACCAATATATATTCGCGTCTTAGTATTTTAGATCGACTTTTTTTATATTTGCAATATTTCCCTACTTATGACTTTGACAACTCAAAAAAGACAATAAAAGAACTAATCAGCCACTTCGTTATTACAAGGTGCTGCTATTACCTATACAAAATATGATATTAATAAACTGGGACTGGGCCGGGCCAAAACCTCGTTCCCAGGGTCCTCTCCCACTTCAGCACTGACGCACACGTACCAACTCCGCGGTATATCTAGTAACTTACGCACGCACAAAGCCGTATCAACCGGGCAATGGCAGCCATGGACAGTTGTTTCGTCCTTGTTAGGACTTAATAGCATGGCATAGCCCCAGACCATTCCACGGAGTTGACACGTGTGCTTCAGCGTTGAAATTGGTATTATTCCTCTTCTACTCGTCCGCTCTCTCTTTCGCTCTCGCCCCGGGGAAAGAGAAGCTAGGAGAGGACCCTTGAACGAGGATTTGAGGACGTTATAACCTTTTTCATAAAATTTAGCCTCCTTGCAATATTATTTATTGAAAGTTTGGCTTTATATTTAACATACCGACGCAGTTTTTACAGTTTGCTCAATCTTGTGTGAGATGTCTCCCTTGTTCAGTCGGACAAATTCCAAAAAGCACTTCTCTTGCTTCATTGCGGGGCCAGCCAGTACAACTCCAAAAGTCTTTTTATAATCGAATATCTTAAATACTCGCAAGTTTGGATTTGACGAGAGTTCCTTATGGTTCGACACAACGTACAGATCGATCAGGGCTGCCTCAACTTCTTTTTTATCTAGACCGTTGTTTAGTTCAGCGTAGGTGTGATACTCTTTAACTATGGAAAAGAGAAAAAAACAAATCGTGAGCAGTTGGTGCAGGTTGATGTACATATATAACAAAGCATGGTAAACCATAGACTGCGTAGATAATAAGTCCGAAAACCGTTAACCTGTGCCAGGCTCTCGGTTATTGTGGACAAGCAAAAGGAGAGAGCGAGCAGTGAAATAACGAAAAGGCGAAAAACAGCTCTCCAGCCTAGCCCTCACGCGCGGTTTACGTGCAACTTTTCTCGATCCGCTTTCCCCACCATCTTGGAGCCTGGAAAAGGGTAGAAACCGTACTCCCCGTCTGACAGCTCTTCACTGCTCCACTTCTTTTGGGACTTAAAGTTCCCATATTGCTGTTCGTAAAGAGTAGAGTACGTAGACTATAATGGAAACACACTCTGCTATTTCCCTCACCTAATACTACAAGGGATTTCGTGTAGTGAGATTGCTCGGCCCTGAATAAAGACTAACCTTTTCGAGTAGGCACACTGGCGCACAGATAGCCACGCCTCTCTCCTCCGTAGAGGCCTCTGTGTCGTACGGAGCCTGGAGAGAGGGGAAAAAGGAAGCGCGCAAGGGATGATGGGAAGGGGGGAAGAGAAGGGGACAGCTTTACTCTCTTCTCATCATCCATCGCAGGAGGAGAGAGTAGCTACGTCCGCGCAACAGCTTTTACTGACCTGGATTCATATTTGCAACTTGACGAATTCCTAATCTGAATTCTGGTGTTGACTGTATGGCGCCAATCTATGAAAAATAGATTCAAAAAAAGGATAAATAACATAAGCTTTGTTGTTAGGAGACAGTCTAGATTGACGGGATCATAAAATACGGCACGGCTGCAAAGCAGGATTTTTCTTTGGCACACGCTTCTTCGTGTTGTCATAATTAAATAGTACCTTAGCTCCATACACCTTCTTGTTTACTGATCTCTGCATTGAATATGATATCAATGCATTGGTTATATCAGCAAGAAGAAAAGTCATGAGAACGAGGCCAAAAAGTGTCCAGGCTATCGCGAACAACCGCCCCAGAAAGCTGCGCGGGACCTTGTCTCCATAACTGAAATTGAACAAAAAGTACCTTGCGTTACAGCCTTTAAAGACACGTGACATTAGATGCTTCTTCTCGACATTACTAGATGCGAGCCTGCTATGAGGCTTCCTTAAAAAATCTTAACATTGATCCAAAGTACACGTTTTCGGAAAATATGCTGACGGTACAGGGAATTTTTCCGCTAGCTCCTTCCCCTTCTTAAACCCTTCACAAGGCGATTGCTCCATTAAGCAGCTCCAGAGCTTTTTACCCTTAGCAACCCTCGTTTAACATTCTCTCTCTTTACGCTTTCTCTCTGACCTCCTAACAACGACCTCTTACCCAAGAGTGGTGCAGGTGATGTATGCCCACCAAAATCCTCCCCACAATCCTTTAGTGAATTGTCTTTGAAATTCCTCGGAGTTAGTTCCAGACTCCTAAGATAAGAAGTCAATCAAATGATATCAGTTATCAATACGTAAACAATTCTTACGGCATTCTACGAAAAAAAATAATTTCGTTACGGAATAAAACTTATACTCTAAGAATTTCCGGTGAATACACCGTCTACCTGTGATTGATCCTGACAGAAAGTCGATAAAACTGTTTCGTCTTTTCGGCGCTCGAAATTTAAGGTACGGACCCGAAGTTTGATCGATTCTGGGTGTTGTTTCATCGCCAGGGTATTTTATGTTTCTGTTGTTTAAAGATCGAACGTGGTGGTAGTTTTGTAGCTTTTAGCTTGTTTATCACTGATGGCCTAAGAAAACGAGTAAAAGACTTACAAGGAACCATATAACCCATCCAGCAATCATTATCATGAGAAACGCCAGCAGAGCCATTGGAAAGCAAGTAGTGCCAACCATTATCATAAAACTCGTGTTTTCCTCTATCGTCGGCAACGTACCAACCAGGGCCACCCCACCAGACTCCATCAGGGGTACATAACGATAAATCCCATACGAATTTTGACCTTGGTATCCTTCGATAGGAAAACTCATCTCCGCTTCATTCTCAATTTTTTTCGATGTCAACATGCTTGTCTTCTCAGCGGCGACGCCGTTTTTGTCATGCTCGTAGTCTATTGTTGCATTTAAGCCATTGCGGCATTGTGGGCAACAAGTTTTCGCAGCCCCGTCCAGAATGAAAGGAATAGGTCCCTCGAATGAACTTCCTTGCCGGGTCATGTATGGTCCAATGGAGTACCAATTCGTCGTAAATATATTCGGACACCTGCAAGTTTCTAAAATGAAAATAAAATTACAAAGGTACACTCACTGAACTGATAAAATGGTCTGAAAAACACAATAAAGAAATCAGTTCTTTTTTTATCAGTTGGAGCAATCTGTAATTGTTTACCGACGGTTATTGAGGGTGTTTTTTCCCAATACCAAAGTGACTAAACATGAAATGGTTATGGACCCGACTATTTCAAGTTTCAGTTGAATACAGGTCATTTCCTAGTTTCAGATCTCTCACTTTCAAAACGACGCTAAGTACAAAACCTTTCTTGTGAAAATGAGTTTTATTTGATGAGAGCAAAAAATTATTTTCAAATCAATGGCTTCGCACTTAGCTTCGCTTTGAAACAGAGTCTTGGCGCAACTCAGAAATGGCTTATTCCTATCTTGCCGTTCTACCCTTTCTGGTATATTATACCTTTGTCCTTGCCTAGTCCCTAGGCCTCATTATTCCGCGCGGCCAATGCGTTTCAGGTCACGTGGTCCTAGCAAAGAAGTGAGTTTCCTGCCCGTTTTCCTAGGATACGTCACCGAAGTGAACTGACCGAGAAGGCCTGCGAAAACGCCATACGGGGACTAGGCAACCTTTGTCCTTCCTTGACCAGAGTCAATGCAATTGATTACAGCTAAAGCACGACTACTGTATTCTGATATGAATTCCTAACCTGCTGCTATGCTTTGGCTTACTGTTCCGTCTCCTTTAATAGTAAATGCTAACACTCGTATGTCGTACACTCCGTAGTTCTCTAGTCCTTCTAATGTTGTTGTTAATGTTTTTTCATCTGTGGTCTTGATGACAGTCTTGGCTTGTACGGACTCCTCAGCTATAGTGAGAAGTTTGTACAGAACTCGATAACCACGAAGAATACCATGAACAAAGCAGTCTGGGACTGGTTTCCAGGACACAATAATAGAATATGGCCCGCTGGAGTTGACCGCGCTGAGATCGACGGGAGCTTTACTGGGAACTACAAAATACAAAATTAAGATTTCAAAGCCTGTTTTATTAAGTTTTCTTGTAATTTCTGCCACTGAATTACAAGATTAAGTTCTCCAGTTTGCGATTAGGTTACTTCAGAAGAAAAGCTAGTTCAAGTCTCTTTTACGACCAAGTTTTAGGAAAGTGCTGAGTTAAATTGAAATATCGGTGAAACGTTTCGGGAGTTCTCATTTATCAATCTTAGGCATGTTATGCAAATAGTTCAACCAGAGTCAGTCGTTTGATCTGCATGCATTAACATTTTACAAACATTTTCATTAACTCTCAATAACACAGATCATGGACAGTGCGTCACAAGACATCTGCTTAACATACAAATCTTACCAAAACACTTTAATTCATCTACTGAGCGTTTTTACTCACCTGCCCAGCATCAATGGAAATTTATTGGAATAAAAGGAAGCGTTTACATTAGGAAAGAGTTTAACCCCCCACAGTACTGTCTTGATACACCAACATGGCCGCCGGTTCATTGTTTTGGAACACCGTGACGTCATATGAAAACGCTCTATAACAGGGCATTTTCGTGATTACTTCGTTTGACTTCATTTTGCTTTCTCACTCTGATAAACCCCGGAACTTATTGATTCAAGCTGGGTTTAGTAATAATCATAATTTGTACTATTAAACAAAAACCTGGAGGATTCTGGTAGTCAAAGTCATTCAGTACTCAACTTACCGTCTTCGTCGGTAGATACATTAAACGTTTGACTAATCTTCCCCTCGCCTTTGCTAGTAAAGCCCACTATTCTGAAAGAATAATTAGTGAACTTTTTCAGATTGAATATTTCAACAGATGTGGCGTTTGGCGGCAACACTCTAACTGTTTCATTGTGTGATTGTATAGCTCTTCTCCTTCTTCTTGCTGTTATTTTTTCATGGTAAAAAACTCGGTAACCAAGTAGAATCCCATTAACATCTATTCTTGGAATGGGCTGCCAATTTATCATCAGGCTGGTGGAGCTTGTGTTTGTCGAGGAGACATTGTGCGGTGGAACGTTTGGTACTGCAAGGTAACAAGACAACATACTCAAACATGCGCTTAAGTGGATTTCCAATTTTGACACAAAAGGTCAGTACCCCTTTAGTATACCTTACGTTAAGGACACTGCAGCGTCCCTCTGTAAATTCTTGGAAGTTATTGAACGATAATACGGAAGAACCTAAATTAAATGCGTACAGTCACATGGTGCGTTTGTTTGAAATATTTAGATAAAAGGGCCTTTTAATTACCTAAATGACTAGCTGCGGGGAGGCTACTAAATGACACATGTCCCCACCCTTTTATAAACTTCCATACGCGAGATCCCTACCCTTTCATAAACCAGAAGCCTGAAAAAGGCACCCCTTTTGGTGGGGAGTCTCCCCGTATAGAACTTTACAGAGAGTACCCCCTCCCCCTGTATCATGGGCGTGTTTCTTACCATCTTCGTCTGTGATGACTATAATGGGGGGACTGCTTACACCAAAGAACTTGCTGATTCCTTGCAATTCAATTGTGTAGTTTCTGTACTTCGCAAGTCCCGTCAGGTTCACGAACAAATTATCGGACGACAGTCTTATAGTGTGCCTTCTGATTGGCACGTTATCATAAGTAAGTTCATCTAAAACAATTCTGTACTCTCGTAAAACTCCAGCAACCAGTTCTGGAGGTATTGGAGACCACTGTATATAAATGGCTGTTGAACTGACGTTGAAGCCAGTCACGTTCCAGGGATAAACTTGAGGCGCTACGAAGGAAAGAATTATACAACATCATGAAACAGCACCGTAAAATTGGTCCATGACAACAGGGGCGGATCCAGGATTTTTTTTAGGAGGGGGTGCACTCGTCTCTTGCTCCACTTAAACACCAATAAACCACATAGTTTTTTTTTGCAGAATACCAGTTGTATTAAAAAACCGCAGGTCATCTCAGAGGGGGGGGGGGGGGGGGGGTGCGCACCCCCTGCACCCTCCCCCTAGATCCGCCCCTGGACAAACACCCTCAGGTTCCGCTGTATTAGCAACTCTGATGGAAAAGTTCGGAATCATTCTCTAGCTGTCTTGTGAGTTCAATGCTTTCGTGAGCGTTAACTGTATCCGAGTTACTGTTTATTATCACCGTAGCACTGCACCTTACATGTATACGTATGTATTTTTAAAATTCTTCCTAATTACGGTTTATTTGGAATCCGCCGCAAATATCTCAACAAACACGCCCTTGGGATCTGTACCGACTATTTCCTATATAGTGACCATATCTGCTATTTACTTACAAAGCGAACTCAGTGTGAGACGGACCTCAGAACCATTTCTATAGCTATCTGTTGCACATATGTATACAATGAACTCTCACTAAACCATATAATCTCGGCCCCATTTCTCGCTCTCCGTCTTATATGTACACTGTATACAGTAGAATCTGTCAAGCCAGATGCCCTTGCGGTCAGTTCTAGCTCAAGTCTGCTCACATTGAGGGTGGCTACTCCTAAAGTCTTCTACTGACAATTTGTATAGCATTTAATGAAGCCGAAACCAATTGTGGAAATGAATCAGTTTAGGTATCCTTTTGATGAACAGTTTTTGCTTACAGATTTTTCCAGCAACAACAATAGTCCTGTTTTGAATTCGTCGCGGCCGCTGAATAGAAGCACTGAAGACTCACTTATACAGGGTTAGCCTTAACCAAAGGCAAATATATTCAGGAGAAGACCTGTGTACAACTGCGTCTACTGTTTTAAACTCAAATTCAGGCACCTTCTCGCCGGTATTTACGAATATTTTACTTTAGGTCGAGGCTAATCCCATACAAATATTCGGCGCTTTTATTCAGCAGTCACGACGAATTCGAAAATGGGCAATTTGCCGTCTGTACCCTTCGAATTTTAAGTATATAGGGAAAAATATTAAAAGCTAAAACTACACGTGTTTTACCTTCTTCTTCTGTTCTGACAATAATTGGCGGACTCTTTGGGCCATCTCCTTTTACAGTAAACGCTAACACCTGTATTGTATAGAAGCTATAAGGTTTCAGGAAATTCAACGTGGTACTTGTTCCTGGAAAGTCCACAGTCTGGTTAAATACTTCATCCACAGTGCTGCTAAAGAAAACACGATAACCCAAAATGATACCATTGACGTCACGATAAGGAACCTCTTCCCAAAATACCCGGATGTCATGCTTACTAATGTTGAAGCCGTAGACATTTTGAGGGGAAGCTCCGGGTGCTGAAAAAAATTAAAGTTTTAAGTTAATTTAAGTTTCAAAAACAAAACGTAGTACAAAATGTCCCAGGTTTTCGCTGTTAACACTGGTTAATAGAGAGTTTTAGATCCGAGTTTACCGCGAACCTCTAACCGCGGTTTGCCGTTACCCGTTTGCGGTTCAACGTTCAAACATAATTCGATTTAGATTGGTGGTGGATTAAAGAAGTGGATTCTGGTTTATTTTTCCACTTAGAAATAGAAGAAAAATCAATCAGTGAAAATAAAAGAAATTTACGGTAACACTGGGTTATCTAGCAGCAAAGAGCTGTAAATTCTTACATTAGTTCTTCTTGCAATTTTACGGCCGCCATTTTGAACCAGCAGCCATGAATGGCACTTGTTTTCAAGATCCAATAGGATTTATCAAATTTAGCATTTCGCCCGTATTTGTGCCTTTGTTAATGGATAAAGACTTGCTCCACAAGATTTTTTTATCATTACGTGGGATAAAACAAGATTTATACTCTAAAATCTTTCAGGTAAATGACATACGTGAAAATCTATCTCCCCACGTTGAAAACGCACGTCGTAAACCTCAAACGTGACGAGAAAGACTTGTCACGTGACCTCCAGCGGTTAGAGGTTCGCGGTAAACTCGGATCTAAAACTCTCTAATGTCAAATTAGTTACGCATAAACAAATGTGATCCACAATGCTTTTCTTTTGGTAGAGTGATAATTCATTCTGGTTCATGAGTGGATCCGGGGAGAGAGAACATTAAGCAATTTTTTCTTGCACCTTGCCACGGAATGAGAATCAAAACATTGAAAACAGAACAACATGTCTGCACGACAAATCTTTTTCCCTTTCTGGACTTGGATGCAGTTCGTAAAAATGTATCTCTAGGAACATCACTTCCATCTCATAAAGTTAGAAAAACAAAACAGCCAAAAAAGAAAATAATTTTTATTTGTAAAGTTTCCGAGGTCGTAGTTATAATACTTAGTACGGTGGATGATTGTGCATTATATTCACAATTTATAACAGTATTTTCATAAATTAAACCCTGATATCGGGCTTTCAGAAGAACGACTTAAATCTTATTCATTCTTTCTTTACTAAACTCCCACTCATTCTTTCTGTTAACCATGGTAAATGTAAGTGTAAATTGAATAAAAAAGGGATGACATGTAATTGTTTTACCATCTTGTTCCGTAATACAGTTGATGTAAGCATAAGGACCAGATCCCTTCACTGTGAAAGCGCGAACCTCCAATCGATATTCGACGTATTCGTCTAGTCCCGTCAACTCTAACGACAAACTTGAACTACTCGTGCTGACATTTTCCTTAGATAACAGACCGTCTACTCTACTGTAACTGATCAAATAGCCGCGAAGTATTCCGTGAAGGTAATACCAGTCTGCTAACGGTTGCCATGACAGCAATATAGATGTGGAGCTTGTGTTCCATGCGGCAAGGCTAGTGGGCGTCCACGTCGGAACTGTGAATTTAAGGGTGGAATGAATCATAAAAAGGGAAGAAACACCATAAAAGGTTTATAATTGTTTAACCAATAATAAAGTTTGAGTCCTTTTAAGGGCATGAAACTTTTTTGTCTCCCATGCACGCCGCCTGTCTTCTCAAGAGCTCTTCCTAACGATTCAAATTACAGCTGCGTTTGGAGACTCATTAATTTTTAAGTCTTGGTGTGAGACAAAAGTCTTTTTAAACTTGAAGGTTGCCAATAAATTTTAATCAATAATTTCAATAAAAGAAAGTCCTCCATCCTAACACTTGCGAACAACTTTAATGGTCAGATGTGTATATTTCAGTAGAAAATGTGAAAACGGCAGATTTTCCTTTATTTAATCAAAATCAGACACCGTCTTTTGCGAAGAAACGGTTAAAATAAATATCGGATTTAAATTCAGATAAGGCAATTACTTTGCACCATTAATGCGTCATAAATAATTAAGTGGTCTATTTATGCCGGGCACGCAAACCTATAGCCGTCAAATTTCCTAACAAACTAAATCATCTTTGGTCTTTGGTTCATGACAAATCAGGAAAAGATCCTGAGGCGTTTAAGATCCATATAAACCATAAATCATAAATCACCTACTGCCCTGGCGTTTATCGTCGCCAGTAATTTCTCATTTGAGATCAAATATGAAGACCCATGGATATTGCAACTGTACATAGCGTATTAAACTATCAGAAAATTATCCGTTTTTCAAGATATTTTTTCCTTTTATTGATAACATGAAAAAGCGATAAATTGTTCTGTAAATTTAAGTTAGAGGAAACGTGTCAGGCCACTTCATGGCGTCTCTAAATTATCGTTCTATACTGCCTTCGTCTTATAGCAGGTCGTAATAGAAGAGTTTAAAAGCTTAATGTTGATAAACTTGTCAACTTAAAAGCATGGCCAGCGCGAAACGTATGATTCGATATGAAAACGTCGTCCAAAATAAACACAGACACCATCGAATTTTTCAACCCGATAAACGCAAACTCAAACCTTTCCTTTAATTTTAATAACAATACTCTTGTAAATAATGCATGTTATTGACTCCCAACAGAGAAGACGAGACTTTAAATATTGAGAAGACTGCTGGTTCGGTAACGACAAATATGAGCTACCAACAGTTCTTTTTGTCATAACGTTTTTATGGAAAAAACCCTTTTAAATAGGCCACAAGACGTCTTAGAGGTCGTAAGCTCTCGCCAGTTAACACAGCTGTTTGGTAAAGCCTTAACGGACATGACATCAATATAAAATCCGATCCTGGTTTCGTAAAGACGCAGCAAAGCTGATCATCACACGTATTCGGTACTGCATAAAAATGCTGATGAACAACCTTTCCAGCGACGGAGTACATAAGACTTTACAAGAAAGGTTTTGTGGTTCAGAATTGGTTGAACGATTATACAGCCAAATAATATGTCTTGCAGCTATTAACATACTACTATCCATAACTGCATTTATTGGGAACACACTGATCTTAGTTGCTCTTTACAAGGACAGTTCCCTTCATCTGACGTCAAAGTTTTTATTTCGTAACTTAGCCATCACAGATCTTTGTGTTGGAGGCATTTTACAACCTTTGAATGTTACCTATTGGATTTCGGTGCTAGGGGAACGCTGGGATATTTGTCGTTTCACTTTAGATTCAAGTTTCATTGCAAGTTTTATATTGTGTTCCGTCTCTTTGAAAACAACTACTACAATAGGCGTGGATAGACTTCTTATCGTGTTATTGGGACATAGATACAGACAAGGTGTACGTTTGAAGCGAACATACGAGATCAGTGTAGCTTGTTTCTGGGTAATATCCACTGTCGCATCAACCATGTATTTTTGGAATTACAATATAACGCTGTGGTTTAGCTACATAGGATTATCAGTCTGTTTAATAATTTCAATCGTCTCTTACACCAAAATTTTCATGTTTCTTCATCAACAAAAACTGCAAATAAGCGTTCATGAAAATCAATGGAATCAAGCAAATCCGGTGAATATAGCACGATACAGAAAGGCAGTGTCTACTGCTCTATGGATACAGTTCACATTAGTTGTTTGTTACTTACCCTATGGTATACTAGCGAATTTTTGGAATAGCAACCTTTTTATGTTTTCAGCGAGATATTTTGCAGTAACTTTAGTTTACCTCAACTCCTCATTAAATCCATTGTTGTACTGCTGGAAAATCAGAGAAGTACGACAGGCGGTGAAGAGTACAATACGACAACTTTTATGCTTATGGGAATAATAAAAAAAACACACATACATATCTAAAGTCGAATTGCAAACGCATGTTGACATGGTTTTTGTTTGGAAGGTTATTTAAATTTCTTTTTTTATACATAGATTTTAATAACACCTTCTAATTCTCAATTTTCTATTAGGTAACAAAGTTGTGACAACGACTCTCGTAACATTTACCAAACCAGCCTATACTAAAATCAAAATGTATAATGTAATATAATCATTGTTCCTGAAAAGCACCTTTGGGGAGGTAACAATAAAGTATGTATGTACTATTACATGTATTAAGTTTTTTCTTGTTGGGTTTTTAACTGGAGCTGAGGTCCAAAAAATAACGTTTTCTAGAAGCTAAGGGCCAAGACGTTTCTAAGCTTCCAATGCCATAGAAAAATAAAGAAAATGTTTTCCTTTTTTAAAGTTTCCTCAAGTGTTCTGAGTGGCGCGATTTGCGGATAAAATTATTTTGTTTCATCGATATTACGAAACTTAAAAAAAAATTAAAGAAATTGCTCTGGGCTGATTTCTTTACACCTTTTAGCCCTTTAGTACTAAAGAGTCCAGAGACTTCTAACACATTTGATTATTAATTTGTACTCATCTCGACTTCACGTATTTAAAGTACAGATTGAAAGAAAATAAAGAACAAATACAAACTTAATAGCTTTGAATTGAAACGCAGCTGTCTCTTTAAACACGACGTTTGAGGGCAAATATAATCTCCTTAGATAAGAAATACTAAAGTCGGAACCTTGAAGAAAGAAACTCTTCGGATACAAATATTTCATAGGAAACTGAGATTCAGAAAAAAAGGAATTAACGCGCTGTTTAATAATTGAAGTAAAAAACTTTATGCATTGAACTATTTCAATTTATTTCATTTTTTAGTTTTTTGCGTGTTATGAATATTTTACGAGGCAGACTAATTACTCGAAAAAGCAACTGATAGAAAGTATTAAACTGGATTTAGAGAAAAAAACACACACAAGCCCTTTTTATTGTTTCCCCGCCATTATGGGAGACCAATATGCTTGGCAAATAGCTTTTTACTACCGTGAGGTATTAAATACAGGTCAAAAACATTGAATGATTGTCAATAATAAAAAAAAGCGCGCACTTAAAGTAAGCAAATGACCCAACGCACGAAATGTGTCGATCCACTAATCGCACGTCACAGCATAATAATCTTTCAGAAAAGCCTATTAATAAGCTGCCGAGCAAAAACAACTGGAAAACTGAGGTAAGAAGTAATCAGTATGTATATAAAGATGTGAGCTTCCACATATTTTATGTGATTTTGGTGATTTCGAAGATTCGATCCTCCCCTCTTTGTACTACCGATAACTGGCATGCCTATTGTCCTGCCGTCGAGCTTTTCTCCTGTAACTTGGTTCCTCGTGACGGGATCGCAGTGTGAATATCGCACTATTTCTCCTAACGTTTCATTTTTGTTTCGGATATTTTTCTTGATGACTATGCCCAATCATTTGTCGCTAACTCCTCCCTAGCAGACACTACTACTCTCTACCGACTTTCCGTTTTCGATGAAGACTCTTTTTCACATTCAACAATAACGTAAAAACGTTTTACACTTCCGACTTGCCAAGCTATTTTGGCAGCCATTTTGGAGTCGTACGTGAGACTATTTAAAAAAAATCCTTGTTGTTTTGAATCGCATGACTGTTTTGGGGAATCCAACGCTTGTTTCACGGTACAGTCTAGATTCCAAACCTCGAAAGGACACCTGATGAGGCTTAGACAACGTAATATTTGTTATCGCTTTTTAAGAAGAAAACTTGTTTAAAAGGAGATTGAGGGGAAGACAATGTAGTAGGAAGAGAAGTATTAAGAAAATAGAGCATTGACTATGTTTTGTACCAAATGTATAATTATATGGGTTAAGCACTGATTTACAATGTTTAGCTTTCATTTAGGGCTCACTGATTTGGAAAAACCATGCATAGAAATCCTATGGAATTACGGTTGTCGGTAACCGATTGCTTCTTCACTGTAATGTTTAACTGAGAGATAAATATAGTAAACTGGGTACAAAACTTCCTGACTCTTTTTTCTTCTGTCTGCCTTCTTTTTTCCTTAAATTTAAAAATTTACGAGACTTTCTTCTGAGTTACAGAATGTAGACTCTGCCTTCTTTTACAAGCAATTACGTGGCTGTGCAAGAAACTGGGACAAAATACGTCCTACTTAACAATACCATAATGCAATTCAGCTCAACACCGACCCAGGCCTCTGCTAACATAACCTCAAAACTACCAATCACAACTGTTTTACCTATTTTTGAACTGTGTTTATATTGTGTATCTCAGTTTGATTTTTTTAGGCTTTCATTTAAGTTTCTAAGTATTGTTTTGACGGCTTTAATTTGCGCAACTCCTTGTGTATTGGCGTTAACAAAGCGCTCACACTTTTTACTTTTTTCTTCATTGTGACACAAGTGTCTGTGCTTCAGTTCTGTTATCAATCTAAGTTTACAGCCCATCAAAACAAAAAGAAAAACCCTGGAAGTTAAAGACTATTATATTCATCGATATTTTCATGAACAGATCATTATGCAGAAAAAGCTACGACGATCCTCCGGATATGGAAGCAATATAATCGGGAATAATAAATTATTAGCCTTCAGAGACTTGCCTTCATACACACAATGTATGTATACTTTAAGATTCTAAAAAAAGTTTATTCCGCTTCGCAACAGAGAACTGAGGATATGAGCAGGTGAGCAGGCAGGTGACATTTACACACGATAACAATAAGTTATCCAAATAATTTTCCACAGTTCCATAAATATAGTTATTCATTAATAATAGAAAGTATATATGTTGTCTTTTTTAACAAAGAGGTTTTTAAGGACAAAAAGTCTCTTTCAGTGTTGGCCATTTACTAACAGGGATAATGTGCCGGCGCAGCGTGTTACGTCATGACTCACCGCTGTCTAGATCTTTGTTTTAATTTGTTTACGTTAATCTATGGTCTTCCCTACTGTGGAAAATATATCCATTTCAACAGTATCTTTGGTCCGGCATCTTAACAACCGACGAGATTGAAGTAGAAACTTCCCTTGCTAATCTAGAATGAGAGAAGCAAGCGAGAAAAACGAGAAAACATACGAAGAACTGTTTTGCTCAACGGAATTAACAAGAGGAACGCACAACTTGCTAATATGTCTATCGGCCATGAATATTGTTCTTTCTTTCATCACCTTTCTGGGAAACATCCTCATCCTAGTGGCATTTCGCAAGACGACTGTTCTTCATTCTCCTTCCAAAATATTGTTCCTCTCTCTGGCTACAACTGACCTTTGTGTCGGTGCTATATCGGAACCACTTATTGTTGGCTACTGGATATCGGTGGTTAAAGAACGTTGGGATATCTGTCGCCAAGCACAAGCCTTGATATTTATCACGGGTCATGCACTGAGTTCGGTGTCTTTGTTTACACTGACTGCAATAAGTGTAGACAGACTTGTCGCCCTGATGTTGGGACTCAGATACAGACGAATTGTGACCTCCAAGAGAACTTATATAACGGTGGGTGCGTTTTGGGTGATATCTATTGGTGGAGCAACAATGTACTTTCAAAAGTATCTCGCCACCTTACTCTACGGATACATAGGTACCGCAGTGTGTTTAGCAATATCTTTGTTCTCTTACACAAAAATCTTTCTTACTTTTCGACGAAGACGAAAATTAAGACACGAACAAAGTTTTATGCAGCTTGGTCAATGCAGTCAACTGGACACAACGCGGTACAGAAAGGCAGTATCCAATGCTTTGTGGCTGCAGTTGATATTGGTTGTTTGTTATCTGCCATATGGAATAGTTGGAATTATCATGAATCAGAAAGGATTATCCTCACCTGTGTATGTCGCTAGGCAATTTGCACTGACTTTAGTTTTGCTAAACTCTACACTTAATCCATTTTTCTATTGCTGGAAGATTGGAGAAGTAAGACAGGCAGTCAGAGCCACGATCAGACAATACCTTCCTTCATTACCCGGAGAGGTACGTTCAATACACATTACAGCAGGATAGAAATACATTGAAAGTATTAAAAAATCATGATTACTTGTTCGCAATGTCCTTGTAAGGCAGTAAAAACGGAAAGAGGATTCTTATTTTGACTGAAACCATCTTATACTAAGTTTCAGTAGTTCAGCCTAGGCGTATTTTAAAAAAGTTATAATCATGTACATGTATTTTTATTCTTAAAATTATCTACTATTCTTTATGCATTTACATTAAACTCATTCTCTAAGAAAATCCAAAGGCCGGTTCAAATGTTTACGAATGCTAATAGAGAAAATCAGCAAATTTAGAACAGAGGAAATTAAAAAAGGTTGACTGACGCGTAGCATCCATATTTTCTGACAAATTTTGCCATGTTTTTAACCGTGAGAAATAGTAAATGTTGCCAATAGATTGGTACCATTCGAACAAACATAACGATGATATTTTATCCAGAAAAGAATCTCAAAATGATATTTGCACTAATTAAGCATTTCTCTTTGAGAGCACTGAGATCGACCATTATTAATTTCTGTGCGACAAATGGCGACATAATAATACAATAAACCAAAGAGTTCGAGAGACATCTCCAACTGTGGGGCGCCAAACAGAAGAAACTAACACAAAAAATTATAATCTAAAGGTAGCTAAATCTATTATGCCTCTATACAAGGTATAATTTTTTCACGTGTTAAGTAAACTGTTTAACTCTCATGGAACAATGGCGTGGAATTCGAAATGATCAAAATCAGCAAGACGCCGCCAGAAACTTTTGAACACTTTCATAACATTACGAAACATAATGTAATAGATGATATTGTCTTTCTAAATGTCCTCTACAGTGTTTTTTTTTTTTTCACTATTGACTACAGGTTTGGCAGGAGTGTAGCGTCCTTGTACGCACATACACCCGTGTGCACATGTACCGGCTGAAATATGGGAAAAAAAAATTTTCTTAAAAAGCATTTTTTTTATCATTAGATCGGGATGACTGATACTTATTTTGCACTATATTGGTGTCTTTGAATTACAATTTCCTTTATCCTTTAAATACTGTATTCCACAATTCTGATTCTGTCACTGGCCTTTTTATTCCCGTAAAACTGTACCTTACTGACTAAACTAGAGATGAGTAAAATAAACAACTAACTATTGCGTTTTCCTGCGTTTTAATTTGCTGAAAATGTCCCGCGGAAATGCTGGAAATGGCATTTCCGAGACCCCAAATCTACGAATTTTTTCTGGGGGAGAATCAATGCTCTCTATTCCCACCCCCAGGTTGGGCCGCCTTCGGGGCTACAACGTTTCTTCCCCGCGTACGTACACCTTCAAAACCTCACGCTACGCCCCTGTGTTTTTAATGGGGTCCCTGGTCACTTTAGGACGGCAAGTTCTGTTAAGACCAAAGGAACAGGGCTAACGACGTATAAAATACGTACATCAATTGTAGAATTGGTTCGGCTTGAAATATGTCATGAATATGCTCTTACGGGAAGGAGCTAACAGTATGAGAATAAATTGAAACATTTCGTAACGGAATCAGGTCAATCAATAGGCAGACAAAATATCTCTTGTACACAACTTTGCTCAGAACGTTACACACGGAAAAGCTATTGATGATCTCTATAACTAATATAAAGACATTGTTGCTTGAGGACAACACTTAACAGGCAGCTGGTTGTTGGCCGAACCGTATTTTTTTCTGAGGAAAGGTTTGGATGATGTCATTTTAAAAAAAATTCCATCCGACGGACCTGGAACAAAAACGTTATGAAAAACTTGCATTCAACTTAGAGTCATATTTTCAGCAAAATTCGATCATAGTGGTACAATGGCGGACAAAATCGTGTCCCAAACGAAATTATCCACCACTCCCCCCTCCAATCAGTCCGTTTTTAATAAGGGAAGTTTCTAAATGGAAAACAACATCGTCACTCTATCAATGACATCATAAGAGGAACTTATCTAATGAGGAAGCTCAGTGTTCATTTTGTGCTCATGAGATTAACGTAAAGTGATTAAGACCTTTGAGAAGGGTAGAAGAACATTCTGTTTTCAAAAACTGGAGTGAGAGTTGAGTGAAACGTTTGACAATGTATATTTCCTTCAAAGCGCCAACACTCAATGTTCAATTTGTCCTGTACTGTGCTGTTTACTGAATAAGGTTATCAAATGCGTCCGTGAATAGAATTATAAGTCAAACAGGAACAACAAATTTTAAAAACCAACACAGGAAGTTCTAACGGGCTCCAGCTGTTTTTCCTTTTCCTTTTTTTATTGTTTGCCGATTTCGAGGAAAAATGCTTATGTCTTTCGTCGTTTATTTTTTCCAGTTTCGATAATCAAATTACTTGACCTTGATTGTGATATAAAATACATCATCAGGAAAAAAATTTTTTGAAATTTGTTTTGATTAGTTTGAGGAAATAGAAAAAAAAACGGAAAAAATGTCACAGGAGAATGAGTTGCTTCTTCAAAACTGATAACCATCAATCTGTATTTTCTTCACGCTCTGTCAAAACAAATTTGTAAATGCATTCAAAATCATTCATTTACGGCTGTACAAACGATCGAGAACTATTTTTATCAAACTCGTTCCTACCCAGGTTTTCTCTCTCTCCAATCCTCTCTCTCTCTCTCTCTCGCTCGCTCCAGGGACAC
>NC_133207.1:315000-372500 GCF_958299795.1 Porites lutea | reverse complement strand
TACAAAATCGATTTTTTCATGACAAAACGAACTCAACAGCGCCCCTGAACATAGCGCGATACAAAAAAGCAGTATATAATGCATTGTGGCTGCAGCTGGCTTTAGTTGTTTGTTATCTGCCGTATGGCATCGTTGTAGTTGTTATGACTAAAACAGGACTGTCTTCATCTCTATATATTGCCAGGCAGGTAGCCCTGACTTTGATTATGTTGAACTCATCATTAAATCCCGTTCTTTACTGCTTAAAAATTAGAGAAGTCAGGCAAGCGGTGAAGATTACAATAAGACAACTTTGTTGTTTGGGACAAAATCTATCATCATCATCATCATCATTAAATCCTTATCCTCAAGCAGGGAAGAGAGCAGGAGCCAATCCAAATTAGATTTTGGTCAATTATTCCGCTTAGAGTAAGCGCGCAATAAAAACTTAACTGACATATATGAGTACATGAGTTGAGCTCCCAAGTAAAGCCACAAAGCCAGAACAATCACTTAGCTTCCGAACTCTGTGTAATTAAATTTCTGTTAGCAATCGCGTTTTCAACCTCCTTCATAATTCTCTTTCGTTAAGTGAATTAATGGCTATTCTTGCCTTGAACGGCATATTGTACAAATGCAAAATACAGTCGGGTGCGTGCGTTACTACCCACTAAACATCGACATTTTCGCTCTGTTCAAAGGACGCGGAAGCTTTGTAAGATTTAGATAATGACAAATACTGAAAAAATGAACAAGATTTAACAACTTATGATTGGGTTTTAAAATTTATCCTCCTACTTTGGTCGGCTTATATAAGTCTACAATCGCTGACAAAGCCTTTGTTGAAGAAAATAAATTGGACAATTTATTAAGAATGCAAAAAGTATTGAGCGTGTTTTTAATTAAAATTTTGACAAATATGTCAATTTTCCCCACTGAGAGAAAACACTTTTTTAACTTCCTGTTTCCTTCATCCTAACAACCTCTCGCCACATTAAGTTCGAGAAGATACGAGGATCTAGGTTATAAAAATTTATTTATTGACGACCCAGTGTGTTATCTTTACTCATTGCTACGTGACTCACCATCCTCGCCAGTTATCACCACTATTGCCTCGCTTTGGTTTCCTTCTCCTTTTATGGTAAACGCTGAAACTTGAATACCGTAATTAGTAAACTTTTCCAGTCTCATGAAGCTGATGTTGCGTGACAACACAGTCACGTTCTGCAAGATGTGCTCACTGTCATTGGTTCTCCACAATAACACTCTATATCCTCGGATGATACCCAGTTGGTCTGAGAAGGGGACCTCGCCCCAGTTCACGCGCAGGCTTGTTGAACTGGTATTTATTCCAGTGACGTCACTGGGGGGAGCTCTGGGAACTGTAAAAGAGTTAGTGGATTGTTAATTACTTCACTCACAGATCTTCATTTTAATTGATTGATTACCCATCTACTGTGTACTTGTATTACTAATTAAACATGTGAGACACATGTAAAGACCGTCACATCTTATACCTTGCAAAGTTATTTCGCTAAACACTTTGCTAATAATTTGCCGATAATGAACTTCTGCGTTCTTATTGGCCGAGAGCGTGTTCTTTTATCCTATGTAGCGGATAAAGTTCCTTTAATTTTTGCTTCGAATTGTCTACACTAATCTGTTAAAACTTACTGTGTTCGTCGGTTCTTGTTACAACAAACGGCGATGTTACACCTTCCCCAATCCTAGTGAAGGCTGTCATTGTGATGTTATAATCTCTGTATTCCTCCAGGCCACTAATTTCTGTCTGACGCATTAGAGGACCCCAAACGTACTGACTTTCCCATGATGCAACACTGTCGTTTATGTTACGGTAATACACGCGATACCCGAGGAGGACACCGAGCACGTGACGAACGTTATCGTCAAAGTGCCATTCTACTAACAAGCTCCAAGCACTGGTGTTCTGTCCAGATACGTTGAATGGTGATGTAATGGGAACTACGAATCAGAGAATTAAACATGTCTGGTGATGTTTGACAGCTTTGAGGGTTTCAGTTCATATTTTTGCACAGAATACACGATTGAAACTCGCTTTACTATAGGAACCATTCAAAACAAAAGCCAAGCTGATTAAAAGCAGACAATATTTTAAATGAAAAAAGCCTATGTATTTAGTAAGACCGCCACCTTATTTGAGCAATCGGAAAGATGCAGATAGAGAAAACCTTTTCTCGAAATGAGGACGGTTAATGCTATCTCTCTTTGTCTTTCTGTGCATTAATAAGGGAATTTGCTTAAGCAAAATTTATTGAAAGCGAAAAGCCCTTTTTCAAAAAACCATAAAACTCTCTGTTTTCCCTCCAAAAGTTTGCATAAGCATTGTTTTCAATTTCTCTTGGGACTACTGTAAGTGACAATACAGTGCTTAGGAAAAACAGAGAGGACCCTGGGTAAGAACAATACTGATTCTGTTATTATCTGGTATAAGTAAGCGTCCTTCGAGTAAATTGTACATTTCATTTATTACTAACTAAAATTGAATATAAAAGATTAACAACTTCCTTACCATCTTCCTCGGTCATGGCAACCACTTCCTTGCTTAAAGCACCGTCGCCTTTGACAGTGAAAGCTAGAACAGAAACGCTGTGGGCGTAGTATTTTAAAAGTGATGGAAATTCAAATTCGTATTGACCAGCTGTTACAGTTTCATTGCTCACAATCACCGTAGAACTGTTGTCCTTCAAGAACAGGCGATATCCACGAATGATACCGTGACGACAACATTGGAGAACTCGGCCCCAGACAGCTTTCAAAGACGTGGAGCTTGTGTTGAAGAGCTGCACATCAACCGGACCCTGGGAAGGAACTAACGGGAATGAAAAGAATTTTTCTTAATTATACTGACACTAGCGTCACAAGTCAACTATCTGTCTATCGAAGGCTACAAAATATAATCCGAACGTTTTATCATGTTACTTTTAATGTTTAACAACTTAGAAAAAGGGAAGACGAGAAGCTTTTCTCTCAAAAGTACAAACTCGGAGGTGCTAACACACGAATATTTTTAAAGATAATAATGACGAAATAATTTCAAAACTTAACCCATACCTTCCGGGTACGAGTAAAGTTTTAAAAGCACCCGCGCCCGCGAGACATACGGATCGAAAAACCTGACGTAAAAGTGGATTAGGTGGACTGCAACATTGTAATCTTGCTAGAGTAGTTAGTATGCAAATCTAACTCAAAAAGTAAAATACTGCAGCAATCAATCCTCCTTGTGACCCGCAATGTGTGAACTAACAGTAGCTGATTCTGTGGATATCCTTTTCACATTTGATCCTATATTATACACATTAAAGAACCAAGCACTACATATCTTCCCTTTGACATCATAAGTTAACGATCACAAAACTCCCAAGTTCTTAGCCTTGAGGGTCAGACAGTTCCGTTAGCTTTGGTACTGACAATCCTTCCGGAGTCGCTTCTAAGTGACTCACCATCCTCGTCCGTTATAACCACAATTGGCTCGCTTTTGTTTCCTTCTCCTTTCACCGTAAATGCTGAAACCTGAGTACTGTAATTGGTATATTTTTCCAGTCCCATAAAACTAACGTTGCGTGATGCAACCGTCACGTTTTGTAAGATCTGCTCACTCTGATTGGTTCTCCACAATAACACTCTATATCCTCGGATGATTCCCAGTTGGTCCGAGAAGGGGACCTCGCCCCAGTTCACGCGCAGGCTTGTTGAACTGGTATTTATTCCGGTGACGTCACTGGGTGGAGCTCTGGGAACTGTGAAAGAATTTCGTAGAAAGTGATAATATGACAAGAAGAGGAGACGAGAAACGTAACACAATTTGACTGGTTTCTACCCGTCTACTCTACCCAAGCGTCATTGATTAGCGACGTGGGAAACTGGTATACTAGTCAACATTTTCACTGCTTGACTGTAGCAACTTTTGCATGTACCTACTCAGAGAGTTTCTTTAGTCAACGTTTCAATATTACTCGTATCTTTGAGGCTTTTAACTGCCTTTATTTCACCATGAACTGGTTAAAAAAGTAACATCTTAAGAAGGAGGATGCCACAGTCTTTATTGTAATTTATTAAAAATGCAAAGAATGTGTCTCCCACCTTGCTAATCAATATCAATAGGGTACAGTTGTAGGGATAACTTTTCCAATTGCAAGCAGCTTATCATTGAACAGATCAAATCGGACAGTTAAACAGTTCATGAACATTACCCAAGCTCTTTCTAACCAATCAAAATCAAATACAAAAATTTCAGTGAACAAATTCTTCAGATTGGACTTGATTGTAAAAACAATGCAAAAAAAGCTACAAACTGAAGGGACACAAACGGATTACAAATTATTTCGTTATCTCGGACACTTCTCATTTCAATTTTTTTCTGAACTAAATACATTTGTAAAAACTCACTGTGTTCGTCAGTTCTTGTTACAACAAACGGCGATCTTACACCTTCCCCAATCCTAGTGAATGCTGTCATTGTGATGTTATAATCTCTGTATTCCTCCAGGCCACTAATTTCTGTCTGACGCATTAGAGGACCCCAAACGTACTGACTTTTCCATGATGCAGCACTGTCGTTTATGTTTCGGTAATACACGCGATACCCGCGCAGGACGCCAAGCACGTGACGAACGTAATCATCAAAGTCCCATTCTACCAACAAGCTCCAAGCACTGGTATTCTGTCCAGATACGTTGAATGGTGATGTAATGGGAACTATGAATAAGAGAATTTAACAAGTTTGGAATCCTGATTGAACCAAACAAAGTGGAAACGGCAAAAGACTTATTTGGTAAAAAAAAGATAGGGAAATTGTCATTGTATTTAGCACACAAAAACTAATTGAAGACACGACTTTTAAGTGTCCAGATGAACAGGCGACAGCCATTTTAAATGGTCTGTTTTCTCTGTTTTCCTTTTAGAAAGGGCCCAAGAGAACAGGTGAACGCTGAGAAAGAATGATTGTGAAAGATAAGAAGCCTTACCATCTTCATCTGTCATGGTGACCACATCCTTGCTTAAAGCACCGTCGCCCTTGACAGTGAAAGCTAGAACAGTAACGCTGTAGGCGTAGTATTTTAAAAGTGATGGAAATTCGAATTCATATTGACCAGCTGTTACAGTTCCATTGCTCACAATTGCCGTTGAACTGTTGTCCTTTAAGAACAGGCGATATCCACGAATGATACCGTGACGACAACATTGGAGAACTCGGCCCCAGACAGCTTTCAAAGAAGTGGAGCTTGTGTTGAAGAGTTGCACATCAGCGGGACCCTGGGACGGAACTAACCAGAGTGAAAAAAAAATTTCTTAATTATACTGACATTAGCTTAACCAGCCACCTGTCTTTCTATCGACAGTTACATAATATTATCCGAACGTTTTATCATGCTTGTTTATGTTTAATCTTACCGCAGAGGAGGGCAAGACAAGAGGCTTTTCTTTCGAAAGTACGAGCTGTGGAGGTGCTAACACATGGATATCTTTGAACGTGATAAAAATGGAGAAATTTCAAAAATAGACCATTTTGCAGTTGTGGACTAAGCACCCTAGCCTTCGAGTGAATGTGAGGCTGACGGTGACCTTGTTTTGATACAAACCTCCTTTGCTCTGTTATGGAAATTGCCCTTGAAAAATACTGGTTAGCATAAGAACAACTTGATTTACATGATAAAGCAGGAAGGTTTGTATCAAAACAAGGTTAACTCCAGCCTCGGTTCCATACATAACTGTAAAATAGCCTATTAACCTAAAATGTTTGGGTAGCCACTGAGGTTTTAAAAGCGCTGGAGATATATCATCGAAAAGCCTCTTGTTAGGGACCGAATTAGCCTGCTTTCACGGATGAATACATTAACGTCGTCTTTGTCTTTATCTCATGGATAAAATGCAGTGAAATCTCGTTAACATGGTGTCATGTGCTATTTTTAGGTGGTTAAACCGGTTGGGCAGGTTATTTAGTTATTTTGAAGTGGATGAATGTCTTGGTTCTTGATTGGTTGACTAAAAGCTAAGAAATTCATCGACCTTAAAACATCTAAAAAAAACCTGTCCAAATGGCTAAACCACCGAAAAATAGAACATGACATTATTTTAATGAGATTCCAACGTATTAAACAAAAGGTATGACGTCCTCGGCGTTAATATGTTCTACCGCAAAAACAGGTTTATTTAACATTAGTTGGGCTGCAACATTCTAAACTCGCTAGATAAGCCCGTACGTTAGAGTCGTGACGAACCTTAATCGCTACTGACTAAGTCACTCACCATCCTCGTCAGTTATCACCACTATCGGCTCGCTTTGGGTTCCTTCTCCTTTTATGGTAAACGCTGAAACTTGAATACTGTAATTAGTGTACTTTTCCAGTCCCATGAAGCTAACGTTGCGTGACGCAACCGTCACGTTCTGCAAGATCTGCTCACTCTGATTGGTTCTCCACAATAAGACTCTATATCCTCGGATAATTCCTAGTTGGTCTGCGAAGGGGACCTCGCCCCAGTTCACGCGCAGGCTTGTTGAGCTGGTATTTACTCCGGTGACGTCAGTAGGAGGAGCTCTGGGAACTGTGAAAATATTTCGTAAAGAGAGCCAAGGTTTCAAGAAGGAGAGAAGAGAAAAGCAGAAACAATCTTTCAGTTTTAGAAATTTAACATGCTGAAAATATAAATGAAAAGTGTTTACTATTAGGTAACGCATAACGTACTAAAGCGTAACGTTAAGCGTAACGCATAACGCATTTTTTTAAAAAATGCATTGAATATGTCTCCCACCTCGCTAACCTTTGACACTAGAGTAGAAATGCGGCAACCATTTGTCCCTTTTTTGTAACTGGACACTTCATATCGGACAGTTTAAAAGTAAATAAAAATAAGCAGCGAATAAATTAAAGGAAATCAACTACCCCAGCCCACGCTAACCAAGCAAAAGCAAGAGCAAAAATTTCAGTAAGCAAGTTGCCCAGGCTGGATCATGAAATCAATAAAAATAATGTTGCATTCTGAAGAGTTCTAAATGACTAGATATTCTTTTGTTAAGTCGGTGAAATAGTGTCATCTCAATTTGTGTCTAATTATAGTTATAAAACTTACGGTGTTCGTCAGTTCTTGTTACAATAAACGGCGATCTTACACCTTCCCCAATCCTAGTGAATGCTGTCATTGTGATGTTATAATCTCTGTATTCCTCCAAGCCACTAATTTCTGTCTGACGTATTAGAGGACCCCAAACGTACTGACTTTCCCATGATGCAGCAGTGTCGTTTATGTTTTGGTAATACACGCGATACCCGAGAAGGACACCGAGCACGTGACGAACGTTATCGTCAAAGTGCCATTCTACTAACAAGCTCCAAGCACTGGTATTCTGTCCAGATACGTTGAATGGTGATGTTATGGGAACTGGGAACCAAGAAGTAAAGAGGCATTAGCAGTTTCCTTATAATTGCCTCTAATTCATGAACGATGTCTTGAACTATTCTCGAATAAAGCATTTTCGCCATCAAGTGTTCAAATCCAGAGGATTAATGATTATAGTCAACAAAATGACAAAAGACATTGTCAAAGAGACCTGAAACATCTGCATGAATGCTGTTTCAAGTATTTCCCTAGTTACGACATTAATACGTACCGTTAGTAATAAGAAACAAGCCTAAGATGCTTATAGTTAAATTGACTTATTCTTTAAACCAAACATCAACTGTACATTCTTAAACAAAAATGGTTGTTTAGATGCATCTGATGTTTCCTTCTAGAATACATTATACACTTAAGTTATCGTTCAAAAGTACCCTTACCATCCTCTTCTGTCAAGGCGACCACTTCCTCGCTTGACGGACCGTCCCCCTTGATGGTGAAAGCTAGAATAGAGAAGCTGTAGGCGTAGAATTTCAACAGGGAGGAAAACTCGAATTCATATTGACTGGCTGTTGTAGTTTCATTCCTCACACTCAAGGCAGAAGTGTTATCTTTCAGGAACAGGCGATATCCGAGAATGATACCGTGACGACAACATTCAGGGACTGGATCCCAGACAGCTTTTAAAGACGTGGAGCTTGTGTTGAATAACTTTACATCAGCGGGAGCCTGGGAAGGAACTAACCAGAGTGGAACGAATTTTCTCAATAATGCTGATCAGCCAAGAGTCTGTCTATTAATCAAATAAAGTTAACAAGAAAGAAAAGTTGTCGCTCGTCGTAAGGGACAAGCAACCAGCATCATGAAACGTCGTTTAAACAGTGACTAATATGAAAGGCTCTTGTGACCAGTTTGTAATATACAAGGGCTGGCTCGTGCAAGAAAAACTACTTGAATGCATAGGTCCACGCAACGCGTAAATAAAACTGACTGGTTCCTCTTGCCGGATCTCTAATTAAAGAGATTTGGCCCGGAGGAAGGCTACTTTTGTTAGCCGAAATATTGGCCTATAATAAATCAGTCCTTTGCCGTAGTGCCAGCCTTACATTCAGTTTTGGCTCTTGCAAGTTTGCTTATAAAGAGTGTCGAATGTTATTATGAAAGAGTAATACTAACTGTCTTCATCTGTTAATGCGATGACGATGTCAAAAGGTCCTTCACCAAAAAGTGAATATGCTCGAACATATGCGGTGTAACTGGTGAACTTGTTGAGCCCCGTAAATTCCGTGCTATTTTCACCCAGTGAAAATGCCCTGCTAGCAAAATCAACCCAACGATTACCAGTCTCCATTAAAAATATATGATACCCAGCGACTTCACCGTGATGATAAGCTGGTGGAACCACGCCCCAGGTCACGTTAAGGCTGGTGGAACTTGTGTTTGACATTTCAATTGGAACAGGAGGATGTCCTGGGGCTGGAAATAACAACAAATAAATCACTTTATAATTTATTGAACATAAAGCAGAGCAAAAGAACCTGCTGCTCTTTTGACCAGAAGACTCACATATTCAAATCTGAATGTTATCTAGCAGCATAAGTGGAAACATTGTGTTCCAAATATCAATTCGCCAATTTAGGAACGAGTACGGACTGGAGCCAAAACTGGCGTCCCGCAATTGTTTCTGGGATTGTTACTGGGGATGCACTGGTCAGCTATTGGCTAATTTTTTTCCTGTTCCTATTACCAGTCCCGGAAGTCTTTTCGAGAGTTGTTCCAAACCTATACCCTTTTAATAAACCATTTTTTACGAAAACGTCAACTCTTTCGTATACCCACCATTAAAAATGCTACTTCTTAACCTTTTTATTATTCATTCAAAATATTTCCCCGATTCTGATTGGCTAAAAGCACCACATAATCCACCATAAACAGTTTCTGATGACCAAATTTGGAAGAATTTTGTGTTTAACGAGGAAATGACGTCAAAAATGCAGCGTTCGTGCAGGTTAAGGCACCGTTAACCGAGAAGACCTGGGGAAGAGGTTGAGTTGTTTTGGTTGTGAACTTGAAAAATGGCGGATATTTCACTCGTTTCAAGAGTAAGAACTAGGCGAAAAAATAACTAAAAACATGGCAAGAACAGCAAGAAGATAACTCGAAGGGCGACATCTGCTATTTGGAGAATATTTGCGGAGCTGGACAAGCCTAAACTTGCACTATCGAAGATGAACTTAACATCGATGGATCGATGGAGGTAAGCATGTTTTAGCCATGTTTTTAAACTAGGAATTATTTTGACTGAATAATAAAACAATTATTGAATTCGGCTTTCGTATCATATGAAGAATTATGGAGATCTCGGCCAATAACACCCTCCTCGACCTCCATAATTCTTCATAAGATACTCAGCCTCAATCATTAATTGTTAAATATAATTCAACTCGTGAAATCACTGCCTTTTCACTAATCTAAGGCCTGAAAAATCTATACTTTCGGGGCGGAGCCACCGTGTGTTGGTCATTAGAGAAAGTACCCATCCAGGCTATTTTCATCATTTTCGCTTTACATATTTAGCCACTAACCTGTGCCCAAAGTTCGCAACGAAACATTTGCACTTATGTTACCATATCCTTTACTTGTCTTTGCAGCGACGGAAAACGTGTAAAACCTGTAGATATTTAGTTCTGTTATCTGTGCTTCCCTCTCATCAGCTCCAACTTCGTGAACTTTTTCAGGAGCAGAATTGTTGCTGGAGAGTTTATAGAAGATCCGGAAGCCCGTCAAAATACCGAGGACGTCGCGCACATTGTTTTCAAAAAACCAAGACAGTTTTATGCTGGTGGTTTCCGGATCGGAGGCCTGGACATTAGTTGGAGCTACAATAGGGACTGCAAACAAGTTTCTGTGTAAGCTAAGGACACTGATGCGCATTCAATATACTATAATTATTCATTTTCTACTTTCTGCAGACATTCCCTTTTAGTGGAGTCAACTTTTTGAGGAAGCAATTATAGACAGTAACGAAAGAAGAGCGATTATTACGGAGAATGAAGGGTGTTTTTTATCCCGCCCTCTCTTATGACTTATTTGAAGACGGTGATGTTGTTATTTAATTGGTAGTGCGATAAACTTCTTTTGTCAATTCAAGTTTCTGCCATTTTCGGAGACTCAGGGGCAGCTAATTCGCTGCAGTAAAATAAACTATAAGAACGGAAGAGCACCAGGACAGAAGAGATTCTCAATACACCATATCTTATTGGCCAAAAATATTTACTGACCAATCAGAGGAGGGGATTTGAAATGCTTCTGGAACTGGTTTGGTAAGAATAAGTTCCACAGGGTCTCCTTTTCTTATTTTTCCTGGAATACTTTGTCCTGATTGGCTGCCCTGGCTCTCTGAGAATATGTGTTTGTCAGCCACGTCTAAAATAGCTGTGATACGCCGGAGATTAACTAAATGTGCATATGTAACAGATCCTAAAAGATCTTGAGTAAAAAAAAAGTGATTGAATACGGAAACAACCAAAAATGACAACTGACAGTGCAAATTCTACAAGTTAATGTGGTTTTCAATAACACGCGAACTCTACTAACGTTTGCGTTCTTTGAAGCCGCCAATCATCTCCTAGAAAACAGAAGTTTAGTTCAACGAGTTTTAAAGTTCATGGTTTGTGATTTGTGTTTGGTGGATTTCGATTTATTTTGTGTCTGCTGTGCCTGAAGTTTCGTTCACTTCGTCGCTTATAACTGTAATTATGATTGACACGAGCGAAAAACGCAGTTGTGAATTTAGCCTTTGAAATTCCGGCAGAGTTCGCGCGGTATTGAAAAGCGCAGTAAGCAGTGGGCCAAGTAAAACTTATACGACGTAAGACATTCTGTTCCCTTATGGTTACATACTCCATTCATCTGTTCGTCCCGTAGCCTCTTGGCTCGGTGTTCCGGGACCATGTCGGGTGAAGGCCCTGATACGCACACCATATAACCAATATATCTTCAGATTAGTGAAGTTAAGCCTTCTCTCAGCGTCAGCTAGGACAGTTATGTTGTGCAATAAATCTGGGGCGTTGCCTTCCACATCACGGAACTGCACTTCGTATGACAGGACAATGCCATGTTGAAAACAATAACGCACTTCACTCCACGTGACCGTCAGACTGTGGTTATTAATATACGTCACATTGATTTCTTCCGGACCCTGACTTGGAACTGAAAGGAAAGTAAATACATAAAAATAAATGTGTCAAGGTTGTATATCTACACACAGGGATCCCACAGTTAGTGTTTGCCTCTAATGTTCGACTCTAGGACGGGGATTTGGGGCCAGGAGACCAGAGGTGTGGGAAGCGGAAGTGAAAAGGTCCGAAAGGATAAGAGCTGGGAGTTCTACAAGTGTTGGAAGCGCGAGAATTTACGTCACAGTGCTTAATATTTGGCAATCGAGAAAGGGTTATAGGGATTGTAAGTTACGGGAGGCGGGACGTTTGGAAAATGAAGAAAAATATAGAAAAACAAACAATAGCACTGGTGAAAGTGTTGACGAATGTTTTTCATTAGAATGGTCACCAAAAAAAATCAGTTAAGAGAGTTAAAAGAATGAACTCCTTTTCAAGTCCTCTTAACTGACTCTGGGGTTAAAAAAGGTTGAACAAAACCACTGCAGCCGAGATACACCCTTACAGAGAAGAAACTTAAGCCAATGACTCGCCTCCGGCACTATCCTTGTAACTCAGTTGTACCTGAATCATTGGTCCGGACAATCTTCTCAGAGGCATGTCCAATTCCTGGTGTTGTTACTCCACTCACTCTAACTTTATACTTTATCCAGCCTGTCAAGTTGGTAACAATGAATGAGGAAACGTTGAGAGACACATATTTGACATGAATCTTCCAGCGCGTACAGTTGGTTCCTTCTCCATGTATTGCGAATGACCTCGGCAGTCCGTTCCATTTGTCCTCAGGGATGCCTTCTTTGTTCCATCTCACAAACAAGGAAGTGCTGTTAATGGTATAGGCTTCTAGAATTCCGGGACCTGCGTACGGCTCTAAAAAAAATAAGTTAACATACTCTAACATCCTAACATTCATAATGTACTAACGTACATAATACATACTAACATACATAACATACTCACATATATAATACATACTAACATACATAAAAATAAGTTCAACATACTCTAACATACTCTAAAACTCGCTAAGAAATTAAATCCGCCTTTACAATGTTTATAATTAAATTCACCGCTCCTAGAATTACATCAATTTGAAAGTAACACCCCGAAAATCTAAAACACAAAGTGTTCATCAATGGTAATTGAAATATGTAACGCACAATCACAAGGGAAAAATCCATGATAACGGCATAAATATTTATGATGCATGAATACCCTCAAGAACTCCACGTGCGCACGAAGCGCGCACAAGTGGAGCCCCATACCTCAGAAAATTTGGTGATCTGTCCATGCGACAAATTTTGGTAATCACGTTACCGTAAGTCCGCCCGTCCGTCCGCACCACAGGGATACCAATGTGAAACTTTCTAGCTAGTGTAAGAGCCTGTAATCTGTGTTAAACGTGATGATAGACATCCATATTATGGTAAATTTTGTTTTGACAGCTGTCAAAACAGGGTATCCGCTGACCAGAGTCGCATGACCACATCACGGGCTCAGCTACGAACTCATCGAAGTCACGTGTTTATCTGAAGTTTTCCTTTGACCAGTTATTAACTTTCAATTGATCGCAGCCTCAAGTTTATGTTTTCAGTCATATGATTCTTCCCTAAAGTTAAGTCTGGATTTGTAGATTTTTTTTGCAATGGTTTACAGTCCTTTGACTGAAGTAAATTTAAAATGCATAAACTGGAGCTTACTTTGAGCTCTGGCTAAATAGATATGTTATCATGATCAGACAGTCTTTCATGCTCAACACCCTTTGCATGATGTTCAATACAGGTTTTCTTTATGGTTATTTGAGCTTTGAAAAAGGAATGCATGGTTACCAAAAACAGATCACTTACTGTCTTCTTTCGTTTGGATTGTCTGTGGGGGCCCTGCTAATCCTCCAGCCTTCAATGCGTACGGAGAAACACGAAAGGTGTAGTTGACGTAAGGCCTCAACTCTTTAAATGTATAAGTTCGACCCCAGCCTCCTCTCTTGTACCTAACTTGCCACCATTGCTCCGCGTCTGTCATTTTGAACAGAATTGCATATCCCATGAAATCAACACTATGGTATAGTCCTGGAATATTGTTGAAAGTAATTGCTATGGTGGTGGGCTCTACAGAAAAATCCTCTATAGTGATTTGAAGTCCACTGCAATAAACTACGAGAAAAAATATACCATTTAAGGTACAAAAATAAAGATAAAGTTAAAGATACTAAAGATATTATAAATTAATATTAACGATCGTGCATCTTGATCGCGATGTTTTGATTCGTACTGCTGGTAATGGCGTCGATTAACTGAACAGGACTATTGGTCACACCGTGATCGATTGAGATTCGTGATGCACCTATCACAAGTAATCAATCTATGGTCCCTCACGGGGACCACTAAGTGATTACTTAGTGGCAACCATATATTGGAAAAGGTTACGCCTACTCCACAGGGATTACTATTGTTACATCAGAGTACCACCTAAACCATTACGCTCCCCTTCTAAGTTACTTACACGCATCGTCGGCTGAGCAATCTGTTATGTTTACATTACTTCCCAAAAAACCATTCCTTTCTAAACTGTCCTGTAAAATTAAGGCATCTTTCCAGGTTGTCTTTTCTGAGAATTTAATCCTCACATCGGCCTGTACAGTACCCTGGGAATCAGGATTGTCCCTAGACAGATTAAAAGACACTCGCTCACGTTGTCTCCTTATTTAGTATGTTATTTACACCACTGAACATAGAAAGATCTTAACAAAGTTCTGGTAAGATAAAACAACCGGTTCTAGGAAAAATGGCTTTATAGTAATCCCTTCGAGAGTGAATTGATTATCAATGAAAATTTTCAGTTACAGAAAATAAAAATATACAGGGACATTACACTTGTTTTCTATCGTTAAATTTGAAATATCCCGTTTAAAACGAGTAAAAAAGCTTAGTAACATGTGTGTACAAACCTGTTACTTATTTTATGTTATGATACTAACAGAAAATACAAAGCCTTGAGCACCATATTGTTCACTTTTGAGTTTGTTGAAAACCTCTAACGATTCAATCAAACGACTTGTGAACTAGTTAAAATTTATTTGAAAATCCGAAAACTCAATGGTACGTTGCAAACTCATATGACCTCTTGGAATGAAGAAACAGGTAGTGTCCTAAAACCCCTAACTGGATGTTTTTTTTTTAACTCACCTAAAGTAATCTACGTCTATTTCACTCGGTTGGTTGCTGCTACTGCTATCAGCATAAATTATTTGAATCTGAAAAAAAAAAGAAAGTTGTCTTATGCTACAATTAAACTAAAATGTTGTATAGATACAGTTTCATACTCATACTGCTTCAAAATTACTAGACTGCGAGCAGTCTCTCCTTTTCTTCAGATTTAGTAAGGAGAGTGCACGCGCGTGCGAGCGTCGAGCGGTGAAGCCGCAAGACGCGCGAAACGAGGGCGGCAGCTCTCCCGTCTCCCGCCTTCCATCACGCTAGTGATCACTTTCATGTCTCGTGTATTTCGCTCGTCGGACTAAGAAAAAAGAGAGACTGCTCATAGTCTATCAAACAAATCTTTGCAACAAATCTTTGTCATTGACGATGTGTCATTACCTGATTGATGAACTCGTCTCTTAAGTTTTGGAATTCCACTGACCCGTTGTCACTCAGGTTTGTATGCCATGCTACGTCCAAAAGATTAAGTTCTAGTGAGAGCGTGGTTGAGCCGCCATGATCTGCAAATTGAGTAAAATATTTTCTATTAAAATTCTCTCGGCAATTAAGCAACAAGCCAAAAGCGATGCCAGAATAGTGTACTTTAGATGGTAAACAAAAGGTGCCTGATTACGGCAGTAGTCCCTGCAGTAGTCGGCCTTGTCACCATCGTAGTCTCTTTCTCAACATGTATTACTCCTTTTAGACGGTAAAAGTTTTTAGTAAAGCGAATCGTGTGTTGTTGGTTTTGTTGTTGTTATATGTTTCTTAGTCTTTTGTTCAGTGAAAAACATTGTAACATGGTCAGCATTGTGATAAGATCTTCTAATGCTTTTATCTCGTCCAATAATAGACTTCAAAAAGTTCTTTGTGGTGGTTTTGTTTTGTCGCTCGAGTCGCTCGCGACCTTACTTATAGACTTGCTAAAAAATTTTTCCCCGAATAACTAAATTAAAGAGTGGGAATTATGGGGGCAAGTCTACTCCAGTTGGCATACGAGTAACGTTAAACAAGGGAAAAAGGTAAGAGACTTCCTTACCTGTGATATAATTCCAGGGTTCGACGAAAGCAGGTATATCTGTAAACCACAGGGCCAAATCGTCGTAGTAAACAGTCGGGGAAAACTCGTTCCCAAGGCTGTATATCTTCTTTGTATTAAGGGGCCTGGTTACAGCTCCGCATTTGCCGTGGCCAACACTGGTTGTTCCCCCTTCTAGAAACACACTAAGGTTTCTGTGGTTTTCCCACTTAACATGGATATGCGTCCAGGAGTTTAAAGCTAAACCTATGAGAGACAGAAAAGAGCGAGACCGCGGAAAACGTCTTACTTAAACGAAAACTTATCCTAACAGCGAGCCAATCAATTACAGTCGGTACATATACCTTGCGCTTAACAGTTAATCCATTTTCTTTCGATGAGTTTGAATAAAATGATCTCGTGCTGCCGGCAGGGTTCTCGTCTGTGATTCGCAGTTTAACCAACAACGTTTTTGACCATTTTTCTTGTTGTTGTTGTTGTTGTTGTTGTTTTGTTTTTTAATGACAGTACTAAGAGCCAGAAAACTGTTTAATTCACCTAAAGCAGCCGGGTACTCACCTCTGTAGAATCTAGTTTAATAAATTTTATCATAGCCCAGTGACGGTCTTTCATTTTCTCAATAAGAGAAAACACACATGTCTTGCTAGAATAAAACTTTTTCGACTAATATAAACAATTACACTACTACTATACTTACCAAACGTTCTAAAACAATAATCACTACTCCCAAAAACAGTCACGTTAACAGCCTTATGCTTTGTGCTCTCGTTGTAGTAGATCGAAATTCCTTGGTTCGGTTTTATGCCATCGTTGTTGCCAAAGAACATCTGGAAGCCGTCGACACTGTCCGATCCCCTTGGTCGGTATTTAATAAACATTGTTATTGAAAAACCGGTGGGGCAATCTGATGGATCGAAGAGACAAGAGGATTCAGTCACCTCAAAAAGATCAACTGACGTCGTGTCTGTCAAATAGAGAGACTTGCTTGTTGGAGAGTCTTTCGATTCTGGCAATCCGTGCAGAGTGATTTCGGTCCCAGTCCTCTGATCAGCAATCTGCGGTATTTGCGATTGATCAAAGCTCCAGTAATGGTCAGCATCGTTATACAAAATACAGCCTATGTCTCCTAAATTGCAACAAAAAAAAAAGGCGAGAAAAGTTAAGCTATAAAGGAGCCAAGACGACTAGACGAGCCAACTTTTTTTTCCCATGTAAACAGTTCGCCACGTGTTGTGAAGAAATGAATGAAACGTAGGCTGGCGGGCCGCCAAGGAAATCAAGGGAAGCTCCGGTAGCTGGATGACCCTTCAAACTGGGATAACTTTTCTCCATGTAAATGGGGTATGTGTCAATTGATCGTACACATCGTTGGTCGGTTATCTTACTGAACAGATATCAAACAAACTAGTTCTTTAAATCGCGTATACAGATTAAAATGGCTAAGGTAAATGCAGAAAAGGTTTTTCCCCTCAAGATGATATTGAGTAATTCTTTCTTGGCTTCGACAAGCAAACTCACACCCACAGGTTTTGCAATTTTAAAAAAAATATCTCTCTCACTTTTCTATGAAACACCCTTTCGAAGGTAACGGCGGGGACGGGTGTAGGTTTGTAAGGATCTACCGTGACTATTTCTTTACGACAGTCTATATTTATCATTCTAGGTCTCGTATAGTATTTTATCAAGAACTACATTCATTTCAAGGACTTCTAGAAAGGTAGATGAAAGAAAGCAGAAAAGCTATCAAAATTTTCTTTTCTTGCCTGTGACTGAAAAGTTGAAGCAATCTTACCTTTCCCTTGCTCTTCTGTCGCGGCAGACACTTGCTCGCTTGAAGGACCCTCGCCTTTTCTAGTAAAAGCTAAAACAGATAAACTGTAGGCGTAGCCTTTCAACAGAGCTGAAAATTCAAATTCATATTCTCCGCCAATGTCAAAGCCTCCTGTCTCATTCCTTACAATTGCCTCAGAGGTGTTGTCCTTTAAGGTCAGGCGAAATTCTATGATACCGTGACGGCAACATTCATGGACTGGGCCCCAGACAGCCTTCAGTGAGGTACAGCTTGTTTTGAAGAGTTGCAAATTGACAGGAGCCTGGGAAGGAGCTGATAAAAGATGAAAATTATTATTACAGATGTTGTATCTTACTTATTTGTTCATCTTTTAGCGATAGCGATGCTGATGCCGCCGAAAGGCAAACTGATCAGTGTGTATTACATGAATATCGACTCCTGCTCTTTACATCCACACAAAGATAAGTAGTTTCAAGTCAGGAATAAGAATTATTTTGCACAGTTTTTAGCTGTTCATCTCCGACTTTGAGAAATTGTCAACTTCAATCTGACTTTTGCCGTTTGCCGAAAGGACAATTCCCAATCTCTCCAATATTCACTCCAGCGACCTGCCTAATATTAAAAGCTAACCAAAGGTATATCAAATTTAACGTTACTGCGAAGGAATTCGAAAGAAAACGGAGAATGAGTGCATTAATTTTCAAGTAAAAATTAAATGCTCCTATGCAGTTTGGATGTAACTGTTGTTTCCTTATCGGTAAATTAGTACAGAGGATATGGAATATTCCTTTAATAATTACATTGCTTTTCTTTAGTTTTAGTTTATGTATGGTTAATTCTTGAGTCCACTTACCCTCTTCTTCTGTCATGGCGACCACCTCCTGGCTTAAATTACCGTCGCCCTTACTGGTGAAAGCTAGAATAGAGAAGTTGTAGGGGTAGCCTTTTAATAGCGACGAAAATTCAAATTCATATTGACCGCCTGCAATGGTTTCATTCCCCGCAATTTCCCCAGTCTTATTTTTCAAGAACAGGCGATATCCGAGAATGATACCGTGGCGACAACAATCGGGGACTGGGCCCCAGACAGCCTTCAAAGAAGTGGAGCTTGTGTTGAAGAGCTGCACATCCGCGGGAGCCTGGGACGGAACTAAAAAGGAAAGAAAAGGATTTTTAAAATCAGTTATAATTTTCGCTTCTCAAACTACCTCTGTTGCATTATTGCTTACTTAACTGGACTTTGATGGGAACAAAAAAATTAATATAATAAGCATCTACCTTAAACGTGTTTCAAAGTCTCCCCTGTGGTACTTGATAGGTATCTTGTTACCTTGTTAGTTCCAGGTTAACCTGCAATTCTCCTACTTCCCTTGTAATCTCTATAACACTCCTGTCTTTCAGGGTGAAACAGTTGTTCTCTGTTTTCGTGCTTTTATATCTTTCTGTCATAGCTCAATTATAAACAAACAATAATAACGTATTATCTAGCATATTTCTCAATAATTACGATCCTTTTTTCCATTTTAAGGTGTGTAACTTTAAGAACCCTTACCATCTTCCTCTGTCATGGCGACCACCTCCTCGCTAGACGGACCCATCCCCATGCTGGTAAAAGCCAAAACAGAGACTCTGTAGGAGTAACTTTTCAACAGCCCCGAAAATTCCAATTCATATTGGCCTCCTGATACGTTTTCATTATGCGCAATTTCCGAGGTCGCATTTGTTTTTAAGGTCAGGTGATATCCCTGAATGACACCGTGACGACAGCATTCGGGGACTGGGCCCCAAACGGCCTTTAAAGAGGTGGAGCTTGTGTTGAAGAGCTGAACATCAGTGGGAGCCTGGGACGGAACTAAAAGGAGCGAAAAGGATTTTTATTCGCGTCATATACTACTACCTTTGTAGGAATTTTTGCTAACTTAACTTTTCAGTAATTAACAAAAACTACAAAGTAAAACTGACCAACAGTTGGTTTGTGAAATTTGTTACATACTGTTTGGCGAAACATTTATGTTTAGATAGAAAGGGTTGTAGAGAAGGTCACAAACCGTTTTTTATCCAGTATACTACAGCACATCACTCTGGTACCTAACCAATAGGTTGACGGTATTTCTTTAGATAAGATAGAGGTTTACAAGGACGTATTTTAGTAACGCTGAAACCAGGTTGCCTCACTTAAATTAGTTACGCAGGGGGGTCTCTCGGCTAAGAAGCAAGTACACTTTAACAAAGGTAGGGTCCATTGGTTATGACTCGTTTAATGGACACGAAGTAATCGGTCCAAGTTTTCAGATTTCTTACTAGTCCCTCCAAGCTGTAATGACTGCCTGTAAATAGCGTATTACCAAAAAATTTTCTCTTTTATGATATCTTAAAAGGTTCCCTCACCGCCTTCTGCCGTTGCGTTAACTTGTATGGGTCCTGCTAATCCTCCGGCCTTGAACGAGTACGGAGCGACACGAATAGAGTAGTTTGTATATGGCGCCAAGTTTGAGATTGTCTGATGTCGATACCATCCACCTCTTTTGTCAATTTCTTGCCACCATTCGTCGTTGTCCGTTTGTTTGTACAGTACTTTATATCCCATTAAATCGGGGCTATCGTCTACTCCTAGAACATGGTTGAACTCTATTCCTATTGAGTTAGAGGTTGATGAAATACCTTTTGTAATGACTGCAAGCCCCCTGCAAAAAACTGGAAAAAAACGGATGAAAATTATTCTTCGTTTACAATCACGTGACAAGGCGGCCATGTTAGGTCAAAAAACTATACAGTTTTTTTCTTCACAGAATTCGCATGAAAAGAAAAGTTCCTTTCCCAGAAGGGGGAAACGCTTTTGGTTTTGCCAATCAGCATGACCACGGCGACTTCAATTGTTTCAGACTTGCCCCAATCCTCTGTTTCAAAGCGAGGCTAATTGCGAAGCTATTGATATGAAAATGATTATTTATTCTCATGCAAATAAAATTTTGCACGTAGCAAGGTTTGCACGTAGCCTCGTTTTGAAAGTGAGGGTTTTTGGAACTCGGAAATGGTCTATTGTATAGTAATAATGAGTTTTACCGCGTATAAGAAATTACATTGTTGTTAACAATGTTGTTACACGTTGCATGGATTGTATACATCATAGGAATCTTTGTTTGCTACTTACATCCATCGTCGGCTGAGCAATTTGTTATACTGGCATAACTTTCCAGAAACCTGCTTCTTTCTAAACTGTCCTGCAAAATTAAGGTGTCGTTCCAGGTTGTCTTGCCAGAGAATGTTATCTTCACATCAGCCCGTACTTTTCCTTGAAGACCAGCATCACTTCTAGAAAGATTGAAAACCACTCTATTATGTAACATATCAAACATCAGACACTGCTTCAGTGACATCAACCCCGTTCCTAGAGTCCCCTCCTACTCGTCCCCCCCGGGAGCGAGAGGGGGACGAGAGTAGAATAGTACCCTGGGAACGAGCCTGCAGTTACATCCGATATCTAGCCACTCAGAAGAAGCTTGGAAACACGAGACGCATAATTGGTATTTTAAAAATAATAATAATAATTAAAATTACTTACCTAAATTGATCAACGTCTATTTCACTGGGCTGGTTGTTGCTCCTGCTACTGTTATAAATTGTTTGAATCTGAAATAATGAAAAAACCCAAGATGCATGGACAACTAACGGAGTCAAGGAAGTAGCCAAATATATGATGGAGTCAACGATCAGGCAAAAAAAACAACAACAACAACAAAATAACGTGGCCTTGATAACAGCCATCAGTTTGGTTTCCCTGCTATTCTTCTCCATACTGATTAACACGAAACATGTAGGTCTACTTTAGGGAGGGGCCGCCCAGTTGGGAGGTGCTCTCCAACTCGTCATCTTTTCTATTTTTAGTATTTTTAATTTCAGGTGTTAAAAGACTGGGTAAAGCAATGAGATCGTTGGGGATTCTGGGAAGGACGAAAGCGTAGTAGGATGTTCCCCCATTTTTACCCTGACGTCACTTGATGGGACAAGTCCTGGTAGATTTTGTCATGGTTGGACACTGAGAAAGACTATGAAGTCCTCTTAGGGGTTAATATTCCTGAACCGACCCAATTTTTCTTGCCAAATACATTTTGTTTTACTTCCGCAAGTTTTGTGTTTCCGCCCTCGCCAAATTTCTCCAGTATGATAACTTTTAAGGCCATTGTTTCAAATGATTCGTAAAATTCATTTTCCTTCCGTTCCCCTTATACTTACCTGGACGATAAAATCATTTCTTAAGTCTTGAAACTGCTGTGACTCGTTAGTACTTAGATCTACATGCCAAGCTTTATCCCAAAGTGTAATCTCTAATAAGAGTGTGGTGGAGCCGCCAAAATCTGCCAAAGAGGTAAACTATCATTCAATCGACACTACCATGGTAATGAAGCAGCCAGCAAAAACTAACGCTAGGATAATTGGCCATGGTGTAACCATGTGGGAAACTGGGTACAATAAGCGGCCAAAAAGCTTCTTGGGATCGTTTGGAGGGACCGAATAAAGGTCAACGTACATGGCGCACTACAACTCCTGCCTGTTTCAAAGTGGAATGAATCTTCAGAAATGCAACTAATCTTCACTATTACAGAATTCCAAAGGACTTTGATGCAACAGGTATGCCTTCTTCAGTCAGAAAAATTTTTATCGTGCTTTTGACTGATGACTTACTGCTGTCCGCAAAACGATGGCTGTCTGCTGTTCATTCAAACGATCCGTAGAGCCTTTGCGGTCATAAGCCGTACCAGTTCTGTGCTCATTCAGAACATGGCCAATGAAAGGACCGGTGTCTCGGCACTAATCAGTGATACCATATAATCAAATCAAATCGATCAAAACTTTTATTTATACACGATGACATTTAAAGCTTGGTAGCTTGAGGGGTCGTGTAGAGAATATATAATTAGACAATTGTATTAACTAAAATAACTTTAAAAACGCTAGATTAAAACATTAAAGAAATATAAATAAATAAATAAATTCTTAAAATACTTTTCAATTAACTCTTTCTAACAATTTCACAGATGTTTCGACAGAGAAACGATTAAAAATATCTCCAACTTCTTACTTTACAGGTTACACCGCCCGACCGAGCGACAGTCCGTCCGCACCACAGGCATACGAATGTAAAATGACTCAATCAACAGGTATAGCAAACCAAATGCAACTCGAGATTATTTTGGCGGGAAATCGCATAGCTACCCGAGTATTGTGAAGCAGAGGTAACTAAAGAGTCAATAAAGACGAAAAAGGAAAGCGGAAATTGTTTCTGTATCCGTGTTGTCTGAAGTATTAGGCTTAGATTAATTGCCATGTCCACAAATTTGGAATATAAAAAAGAGAAAGACAGAGAAAAAGAGAAAGTAGGCGATAGGCCAGCGAAGCTCAACGAGAAAACTGAGAGCGACGGAGAGCTAGAGCGAGAGATAAAAGCAAAGGATAAATTTTTTTGGAGAGAACAACTTGACAATCTTGTAGCGGCGGTGAGAAAATGAGAAATGCTACCGGCCACCCTGGCTAAATCTACATATTACTTCCTCTAAATGCATTTATACCGTCCGGTCGTAGATGAAACACAGTTCTCCTTACCTATAATATGATTCCAAGGCTCAATGAACGGAGATTTGTTTGTAAACCACAGTGCTAAATTGTCCAGGTAAACAATCGGAAAAAACACTTTTCCGAGGCTATATATTCTTGCTGTAGAAAGAGGCGTAACTATGTTCCCGCAGATTACACTGGCGATAGAATTAGTTTCCCCTTCTAAGAAGACATTCAAGTCTCCAGTGTTTTGCCACTTAACGTGGAGATGCGTCCAGGACCCCTTAACTAATTCTGTGAAGCAAAGGAAAAAGTATATGAGATAATATAGCGTATCCATGGTAATTGCCATATTTCACCCCTTGAAAAGCAAGGCTATGTATCTGCCTTAGTCGTTTGATATTAAGCATTATCTACACAGTTGTACTTACCAAATGTCCCGTAACAATAATTGCTGCTTCCAAAAACTGTAACGTTTACATTCTTTGATGTTTCGTCGTAGTAGATGGAAATTCCTTGATTCAACTGTATCCCTTCCCTGTTGCCAAAGAACATTTGGGTACCGTTGACGCTGTAGGATCCCCTTGGTCGGTATTTAATAAACATAGTAATTGAAAAACCGGTAACGCAGTTTGATGGATCGAAGAGGCAAGAAGATTCAGTAACCTCCAAAAGATCTAATGAAGAAGTCCCTGATAAATAGAGGGCGTTGTTTGTTGGAGAGTCTTTCAGTTCTGGTGATCCGTGTGAGGTAACTCCCGTCCCAGTCCTCTGATCAGCAATCTGCGACACTTGTGATTGATCAAAGTTCCAGTAATGTTCAGCCGCGCTATAAAGACCGCTTATGTCTTCTACATAGCAGAGAAAACAAAGTCATTCAGTACGTAGTTTGCTTGTTCAAATTTATCTTCGAGTGTGGAGAAATATTCCAACACGTGAAGAGAAATTTCGTGTCTTCGTGCGGCCATTTAAAGTTCTGTTTATTATATTAACACCAATGAAATGCCCAACTATTCCACTTTTGAACAATTTTTTTGCTGCAAAAGGCGCGAATCATTATGTAACCATGGCAACGGTGATCTTTACACATGTGATTCGTGCTGTGAGTTTATCGTAAACATTTCGAGTGCGACAACTTTGTATTAACCAGATTAATCATTTAAATAAATACTGTGACATTTTGGCGTACACACGTTTCAAAAATGAATGGTTTGCTCTGCTGTTACGTAATATAAAACTGTAACACGTTTTATCCGAGTTTCTGATGTTACTGTTAAGTATGGAATCAAAAGTGTTTTTAAACCTCCCTTTGTGCGTATTTGGATGAAACTGTGACAGTTAAGTGATGGCAATTTATAAAACATTCCTGTAGCGCTTGATTAATACTCTGAAAGATAAGAAAGTTCCAGCTTGCAGAAAAATCCCACAGAGAAGAAGCATTAGACTATATATATATATGCGAAAAGGGAAATTCGACTGTCCGCGAACAGTCCGCGCACAAATGTCGTTTCCATAAAGTCTTATTGATCTTATCCGGCAATCGCTCTTCGAAACCAGATTACAATCTGCTCTAATATATAAGGCATAATCAATAACAAAATTCGTACCTGAAGTGCTTGACGCATAAAATAAGAAAATGTTCTGAAAAGAAATGAAAGAAGATTGATGAAACGGCCTAAATAGCACAATTACAACAAATTGATTGTAAAGCGTTAGTGGGAGATTAAAAACTTAATGTTTCTTACCAAAACAATCATCCATGATGTTAAATTCATAAATTTTCTCCTATTTGCCATTCTTTTATGGGCAATATTCATAGCAGCTTTCTTAACTCGAGTGTCTCTTTCCAAAGAGTACAAGGCAAGCATGAGAGCCGAAAGTTTCTTGTAAATTTTGCAGCTGTGTCCACTTTCATGTCGTTTCTCTTTCTTACGACGAGATTACAGTTTTGCACACTGAATTAAACTCAAAATTTCATTTGTGGCGTGCTTCTTACAAATTAATCGAGGATTCAAACACTCCTGGTAATGATGCAGGACGGAAAATTAACTCACTTGTTAAATACAAATGCATGTTAAAAGCTTGACCGATACCCCGCTGTATTCGAGGCAGGTGTTGTATATAAATACCTGGAAAATCTTTGATTCAAAATGACGTTTAATCACAAATTTTTTTGCCTTGCGATTATTTCCCCAACACTTCTGAATGTTATGATCAAGCTAAATTTCCCAGTAAAGTATACTCGATCACTTAACGCAATCTAAACGCAATCTAATCTAATCTGTTTAACTGTGATATGAGTACTTATGGTTTCACTGAAAGAATCTTAGGGGGAAGTAATGCAAACACCCTATGTCTTTTTTGAGAGTTTTGTCTCCCGCTAAAATGTCGTAATTGTGTTCATGTTGATAGATAAACACTAACATGTGTATTTCGTGATTCGATTTGGTCGCCCTGGTAACAATTTATCTGATTTATTGCAGGCATTATCTAAAACGACAAACAAACCAAAGTATCTACCAGAAGATGAGTTAAATCGACACAAAAAGAGTTTTGAAAATATATATTGACAAGGAAACACGAAATTAATTAACCAGAAAAAATACCCTGTCACACACATGAACACAAACACAAACGTGCCATTGTTATTCGCTAAAAGGTCCTATGTTTTGGGGAAGATCAGTTTTTGGAGGAAATTTCAGTACTACATGGAATGGTTTAAAGAAAGAATAATTGATCTTATCAGCAGTAATAGCTCGAACAAATGGGCTAAGTAAGAGCAAGAACAAATAGGCTCATTCAAAAGCCCTTGTTTTTTCTTTCAAAGTGCTGATGCTCTCGCATTTTATTTATAAATCAGCGCATGAAGAATTTCTTAAACAGTGATATCAACCTGAAATTTAATTTTTGCGTTCAAGTCGACATTCTGATGGAGTAATTAATGAACACCATGGCGGCGCAACTGAGGAGGCCTGGTCTCAAGGCCCTCTCTTCACAAGCCTCTCACTATACAGAGGATTTTGGGAAAAAACAAATGGAATATTTCGGTACAAATACCATTTTCATCTTTAACGCCAATCCACGTGTAATATCGTAAGTCTGAAGTCGCGTTGTATCTTTACCTACATGTACACTTATACAACCTATCCATCCGAGTAGCGAACCTCTGGGGTGTGGCAGAAAAATAAAACACAGCATAGATAACAAAAACAACAACAATAATAATACTAATACTACTAATAATAATAATAATAATAATAATAATACCCTCTGTCTATTCTGTCTAAAGATCGATCAGCTGAAAATAGAGAATCAACTGGTATATAAACAGGTAATTAGCAGTATAGACTATCAAAAATACAAGTGTAAAACATCTGAAAGTTGATTTTACTATCCAACTAAAGAGTCAAAGTAGCCTAATAAATACGAATATATATATGTTATACAAGATATAAGAAAATGCACGGCAAAGGTAAGGACAAGTACAGACATTTCTTTTGTTTTAATCACAAGAAATACTTCATTTTATTCCTACAAATTGTTTTTAGACTACTTAATTCTCTTAACTTTTTTCGGTACATTTAGACCATTCGAGTCAGATACCACAGTCTCGCTGTATAATATTTCATGTTTTTGGAAAGCAACGTAACGACGACACCAGACACTTACTCAGTTTTCTCGCTAGTTATTAGTTTCCTGTCTGTTGTGTAGTAAAGTTGAAACAGTCTAGTAGTCAGGGTTTCCATAGCGACCTACTTAAGACAATCTTTTGTATTGTCACAATAGCAGAGTTTAATTCATCAACACTATGTAAAGTGACTGATTACTGCGATATACAGTACTCAGTACAGTTATACATCAGTTTTATCTAAAGACGGTAAGATTGAAGGAACTACAACAGATTGGCAAGCACTTGACATTAACGTGTCAAATTTGCATTAAAGTGAAAATCGCGCTTGTTATTCACAACAGGTAAGCAACAATCATGATTATTGATTGGTCCTTGGGGCCGGATTTCATGACCGGCTCTTGATTTCATTTCGAACACAACTTTTCTTTGGTAGCAAAGGTGACTTCGTTAGATTTTTCTACTATATGAGAGTAGCGTATTATGTAATCTGCAGTAATTAAGACATCCTGTACGACTAAACCAACTACAAACCTTATGCAATAGCGTGATCGTCAATAAATAAATTTTCAGCCGTGCCTTACTTGCAGACACAACACTAAGCATCAGGTGCCCGCGCCGCGTTTCACGGTTTTTGCCACTTGTATTCGAGTCGTTTCTACTTGGACCCAAAAGGAAAAGTAGTTAGCTCAAGCGCGAATCACAAGAAAAGAAAGAGAGTCGGAAGAAAAGTTTTTGCATTGGTTCAATTTTCTTAGGTAGTGAAGCCCGGTCTCACTGGACATTTTACGTTTGCGGTAATCGCATATGCGGTATGCACGTGTGAATGTTTCATCTTTGAAGCTCTAAATATCATCATTCTGTGAACATGCATTTGTTAAAAATGGTGGATTATAGTCAACTTAGCCTTGCAGTCAAAAACACTGCCTTACTTTTTTGTCGGATAAGCGCATTCATCCATGGCAACTCCACAAAAGACATATCTCTTGAGTTTTTAGAACAATATATATAATTGTTAACAATTTAGATGATCTCAGACTCTCCGAGTTTCTAGGCAGATACGTGGTGAACTTTTACATTGATTTTGAGTTTTTTTCCTTTTTTTTACTAAGTTAAAATTCAGGATATACCCTGATAAAAATAACAGGCTTAATTTATTCGCATATTTAACTTTTCCTGTAATTGTGGAATTGAAATTGAATAGGCCTTTGGCACCATACTATGAAGTGAGTACAATTATGTCTTACGCTTTTGTTTGATAAAATCCTTGTTTATTCCCTTTCAAAAATAAGTTCCGCAACCAAATTTTGGCTGAATTAACTAGCAAAACTTCTCAGGAAAGCAATCGACGTGAGCGCGATGTAATCAAACCCACGACTGAAGATTGAATACTTGCACCTCATTATGAATTTTTATCACAATTTAGAAAACAAACATATTGCGTGTTATAAAGATACGTCATCCTTTTCAGATTTCTTTAGCGTAAAAGAAGCCGAAACCCAAATCCAATTTTTTTTTTTTTTTAAATCATCCATCAATTTAAATGACGGCATGGAAATTTGACACCGTGAAAATTAAGGCTCGTGAGGCTCGATGCGTCAGTTTTCGCTGACACGAAAAATAGGATTGGAGTGGACGTGACCTTAGCCTGGTTTACATCAACACTTGTTATCAAACGAAGCCTCTGATCCAGTCTTTTAACCTAGTAAGCGTTGCAAGAATCGATTGCTTATCAAAGGCAGAGCAAGTCACAAACAATATTCTTACTAGCTTGTAACACCGTAGTTCCACATAGATTCAGGGGCCGGTCGCCACGAGCAAATTCAGTCGTCATGTACGTTTTAGGCTCTGTTCATACCATACTAGATAGATTTTCGTATCGGCACGATATGCTATTCAGATTCAGAAATCGCCCCGAAATCACCCTAACATTTTTTAGCTAAGCTAACATATGAGGGTAACCTCCGGAATTTACACTCAGGCCACCTTGGTGAGAGGCGAGTACTGTCACGAATGTGCCAGCCTTACTCCCTTTACGATGTTACCGTAATTAACTTTTGAATCTTATTCAGCAGAAACATGTCTGCAGCTGGTGTTGAAGCCTGTTTAAAGCGTATACAATCACACAAAGGAGTGGTAGGAACTATAGTGGTTAATGCTGATGGAATACCAATAAAAACGGACCTCGACAATGCTAATACACTGCAGTATGCCTCCGCATGCAGGAACTTAACGATGCTGGCCAGCAACACGGTGCGGGATATGGACCCCCAAAATGAGCTACTTATTGTTAGGGTGTCTTCCAGAAAGAATGAGATGATAATAGCGCCTAAAGAAGGTTATCATTTGATTGTTGTTCAGACCAAAACAGAATGAGGTTACGATGGCTCCAGGATCCTTCATTGCCTCGACAACAGTGTGGTGAAACTTGAGAATCCGAGTGAATTCTTCATCTTGAGTGAAATACTGCTTTAGACTGTACCCAATAAATTAAATCTATAGACGTCATTAACTGTTAAATTAATGGTAGTCAAGGCACGTCTGGTTGACTATTGGCAGCCCTGATGTGCGATTTGATAGAAGAGGATTGTAGTTTAATGGGATTTTATTTTTTGCCTAAAAATTCTTAGTGCAAAAGACGTTGTAGTTTTACATAAAAGTAATGCTTCGTTGAATACTTTGGATGCTTTCATTACCAGAAATTGCGGACAAAATGTCGTCAGCGATTAAAAACGATACTTCAAAAACAGCCGCCGAAGAGCGTCTTCTGCAGGATTAAGACAAAGGGGAAATACACGATCGGCCAATTTTGCAACTGATAAGGTCAGATTAACTGTCCTAAACTGTATCATCATTTTGGTACAAAATACTGAGGCGCGCGATTAGCTTACCTTCTTCATCTTGCAATGTTTCATGTTTATGTCGGTTTCGTGGGGCAGACCTCGCAAAACAATGTCAGATATTGATACTTTGCAAGGCAAAAATCACTCACATCTCACAGCTTTCCACCGTTAGGCCAAATGTTAAAGAAAACTGCAAAAGTTTTTTCGACTGCTTCCATCACTTCGACCGCCATTATTTGCTGATAACCTGGCCTGTTTTTAAAAAAACCAGGACTGCGAACTGTGGACTGCGGACTGGAGATAAAAGGAAGGGTGCGTAAAGAGTATGTAATTGAAATCACTTTTCCACCCTTACTTTGGCTGATTGTTCGATTAGCTTTGATTTAGAATTGCACATTATTTAACAAGCAAATTGAGACCCGGCAGATAAGCTACACCATTTAATTGAACATTCCCAGTTGTCCACAAAGAAAACTGCCACTGCCCAGCCCAGATACTCACTGTTACCAAGTAGTTGATATTCGGAAATTTTCCTCCTTTTTTTACATACTTTAAACAGAAATTACTTCCTTACTGGCACATCTTGTGGAGGGGGGGGGGGGGGGGGGGGGTCATTATCGTAGAACGTCCAAAATATCATTACACTGACAATTATGGGATTAAGATTGCCCAAGCAGGTGCGTAGCTACCTGTACGCACGGTACGCACGTGCGTACCTGAAGAAGTCGAAGGTAAAAAAAGTGGAACTAAAGTGATATAAAACAAGATCAAGAAAATCAAAAAGCGAATCTTTTTTCTCAAATCTTTTAATTTTGCTCGTTCCTTTTAAATGTATGTATATATTTTCTGAAACATCAGACTTTTTTTTTACAACCGAATGTGTGTTTCCAGAGAAGCGATGTCATTCATTGGTAAACTGAATCTTGAATAATATATATTTAGAAAATTGTGCGTACCTCTGGCAATATCCTGGCTACGCCCCTTCCAAGGATCCCCTAAGATGGCTCTTTAGTGTCAAGGCCTATCAAACATATGACTGCACATGATAGCAGCAGCAATGGACCAACAGAATGAACTAACTATATACATTACACATGTATCTAAAAGATAGCATTCATGTGCACTAGGTTGTTGAAACGTTTGTCCGATTAGAGACCTTGAGATCTGAATGTAGCTTGACAGACCTCTCGTTTGCCAATTCTCTTGATTAATTCGCAGCTGTAGACAGAAGTGTTTGATAGTGAGCCGTTCTCTTCCTCTTGTGTCGTATTCAAAGTGCAATCTCAATGTTTTCAGTAGTGACAGCATTTCACTTGCTAACAAGGTGCATTCTGCCTGTATTTCGCCAGCCTTGCCAGGGGTATATTTTCTTTTTCCGTCGTAATGTTTGCGTTTCTGCCTTTGTAACAATGCCAATATTGGAAAAGGGGAAGAGGATATATCAAGCTTTTCAACGCTTGACGATAATTTCGACTGTATAGGAACAAAATTACAGGATTGACTGCAGTGCTAAGCGAGGGCAACACGAAATACGCAAACCCTAAGATCCACCTGCACTTATCTTCGACAAAAAGTTGGGCGAAAGTGATCTTCAAAATTAAGTAAACACAAAAAAGAAAAAAACAAGTGAAATACGCTAGGACAATAGATCTGAATATCTTCATGATATTTTTGTGTTGTTGACGTTTTTTTACCGCTGAATGGGTGCTTTCCGCTTGGTGTCCTTCCTTGGGACTTTGTAAAACACGTAGAATACGAGAATACAGGATGGTAATTGTAATTAGAGGTATAACATTAATCATTGTCATGGTAGTTATGTAAAATATCATGATTGAAAAAGGATTCCACGCAAATCTACAGTATGTTTCTTCACCGACCGTCTCAACCTTGTTATAATATAGAGTGGGCGAAATAGTCGATGTCGATATTACCCAAGTTATAAGCAGCAATCCAGCTCTTAGTTTGCCTGTGAGGAGCACGGATTTCAAGGGAAGTACGATGGCGATGAACCTGTCTACAGCAATCAGCACCATACTCAGAATCGATACAGAAGAAGACGACAGCCTTACAAATACTCCTAATTTACATCCAACATCTGCCCAAGGACCTTGAAAAAGACTACCTTTGGTTGTTACAATCTCGTTTACAAGGTACAACGGCCACGTAGCAAGACTTGAAAAAAAGTCAGAAACTGCCATATTGACGTAGTAGTAGTTTGCAGTTGTCCTTAAGCAAGGTGTCTTGTAAACTGAGACAATCACGAGAATGTTGCCAATAAAAGCTGCTAAGGTGATAAGAGCCATGGTTGTTGAGAAAAATATAGAAACAGCGATCGAACAGGACGAGTGACCAGGGTCAGTGACGTCAGAGGTGTTTAGCAACATGGTTACCTTTGGTCGATTTACAGTGGAGAATCACTGAACTGTTATGTTAGCTGTAAAATTAAAATACATCAACAAATAATGAGCAATCTTTTATCAAAATATGAAAGTACTCTATTGGAAAATTTTAATTTATGGGCGAGGTCAAGCAGAAACCAAGCAGCTGGACATTACTTTTATTTGACCTTTTGGGCGACCAACAAACGGCGCATTTTTTTCAAGTCAGGCCGCCCCGAAATAAGAATAAAGTAAATAAAAATTAATAGCAAGTATTCAGAAAAACAAGATAAAGGGAAAATACAATTTTAATAATTTCAAGAAGAATGATTTGAAAGTGTCAACTGCTTTTTCCCAGGCGCATAAAAGACAAACAATATTTTTTCCTATCAGTAAAAGTTTCTTATCATTCTATTAGTGATTTATTTAAAGCAAAGGTGACAAATCGAACTTTCCAACAAAAATGTTTGCTCTCTTCGCATTATTTGTAAACCTTATAATCACCTGGCTTTCCTCATGCTAATACCTTTATGCATCCTTGAACAATACGCGGCAAAGCAGCGCAAGTAAATGTTGAGGTACAGTCAATCCTCCAATTCCAATTTGCTGCATTTTCAGTGTTATTTATAAGGTATTTATTCAGACAAATCATCTTGTTTTAGTATAAATGGCATTTTATACGTTCCCTCATACGCTTAAGTGAGCTTAAGTGTACTAAGACCAAAGGACCAAAGAGACTCAATGCAAAAGTGAAAACTGAATATTTGATCTTTCATAATTGATATGTTTTTATTAGCCCCTAAAGTCACATAAAAGCAATTACGACCCCGATGGCTCACAAGACTCATAAAGAATATTATAAGGGAAGAGTAATAAATAAGAAGATCTAAAGAAACCAAGCAAGGTACACATGTTAATGCAGCTCTCTGTACTGCAATTATGATCACGACGCATAGCAGGTTTAATGTAAGATAGGATATTGAATTAGCATTTAAGATATAATTGCGATGTTGCGGCCAACGAATCCATCGGACAAATTGACACACCAAGTTAGCGGAAAATAAGATAATCCTCGCCTTTTATGAGATCAAATTTTTGGCATTGACCTGTTCCTTCAAGGTAATGTCTACATTAAATACCCTTTACTGTCGCTTGTGTTTATGGACTTTGTTTGAAAAGTGGAGACGGTTTTCAATAAGATGTCAACACGAAGGCGATCTTTAGTCGTCATAAACCGAAACAAAGACAAAGCAAAGAGAAACCAAAAATTGCCCACCTTTTGTGACGATATTGAGCCTCTGAAAAAACTGACAGAGCAACTTGCCAACACCGTGCAAATGGCTTTGCAACGTTGAGCACTTCAGGATATGAAAATAGCAATATTCACCAAACAGGTGTACAGTTTATCTTAAGTACTCTGATTGGCTGGTGAAATGGTCAACGGGGAAAAGGTTAATTACAAACGCCATTTATCTTCAAACTAGCCAATCAGAGAACGTGGAAGGCAGTATTCACCTGCCAGCAAAGTATAGAAAGTATGCGCGAGTTTTCCTCTGTATATTTAAAACAAAAACGGCAAAGTTATGATGCATATAACACAGCAAGCAATTATCCAATCAGATCGAAGTCGCGTGATGCATGTTCCACGTGAAGGTTGATTTCCACTGACGCGTTTTTGGCCACGCACGTTAACGCACGTAAATGTTTATCACGTAAATAAAACAGAGGCAAGATACGTAAATTTCACGCACGTACGCATGTAAAAATTACGGGACAGTGGAAATCAACCCGTTGAGATGAGATGGTTTGTTCAAACAAGAACGTTTTGACGCGTTTTTTAAGTTGAACTTATTTTTGAGGTGGACAAGAGACATCAACCTCATAGTTTGGAAATGAAAACCATATATGAGATGAAGGCAAGAGCGAATAATAATACCTCACGAGGTCAGTGTCGCGTCCATCGCGCCACGACTTTACGGTACATCACCCACAATTTCTCGCAAAGTAAATAAAACAATAAAGGTCTCTTAGATTCTTACAGACCCAAAAATGTTTTCAGAAAGATACGGCAAATTAAAATGGATCAATACTAACAATATTGACCGATTCTTTAAAAGAAAAAAAAATAATAATAAAAAATAAGATTAACGACAACACTTACTTTCCGTGACAGTATAGAAGACGCTAATAGAAACCAACAGATCACTGCTGTGAATTCTAATAAAGCTGGGTAAATATAACTTCCATTTCTTGTCATCACAGGATATGAAAAATTATTTATTACTGTCATCATTAGATGTAAAATTCATTTTTATGTTGTCATTTCCTTTTTGAGCAAGTTATCTATTCAATATGAACAACACCCATTATATTATGGTTTCGAAATATAGTGTCCTAAAATTATGTTTTTGTGGCCTTTTGATTTTTTAATTCAGGCAGGAATACACCTATGATTTAACTTAACATGGACCTGAGGGTGTGCTCAGTGGTTTTGGCCTTCTCGTAACACCTTTGTTTTTCTAATTACAGAAAAAATGTATAAAACCTGAAAGTTCTGTGCGCTGATCGAATTTATTTTGGAGCCGAGGCCTCCAGGGTGTTATTAAACAGATTTAGAATCACGTTGACAGACTGCACACGACAAACGTCAATTAGTACCGCGTGACCTAGTTTTCCAAATATCGGGGTTTACTATTCAATAAATCTACATGAGATAAGTAGTTTCGTGTCAAATTTGTCCATAAGAATCATTTGATACAGTTTTTATCTATGTAATTCCTAATTTGAAAATTTGTCAACTGGAAACTGACGCCATAAACATGATTCTAAAACTGTTAATATTAAAACGTAATATGAGGTATAGCACTGTGTCAGTCAACTTATAGTCAGCTAATCTCCTATTGGTAATAAAAGAACTGATGCTTGGTTTGCACGTGACGTCAGAGACCTTTCCATATTTGGGCATCCGCGATGTTGGCGTCCTTTGGCGGGCTTTTTTGTGGTGTTTACAAAATGTGCCATCGCTAGACGAGTGCACTGGACTTTGCCGAAAGTGAACGTATTTCATCTGTTGATGAACTTTGTAGTTATGTTGGATTCACGTCCCGACTATTCACCAGCTGCAAACAGTGCTGCAGTTGTAACCTCTCACAGCATATAACCTAGCAAAACATGCATTTCTATCCATCTTTCCTATTCCATTTACTTCATTTTAGTATGAATATTCGCATTCGTTCAGTCACTCTGCCACATGCATGAAATTATATTCTATTACACGCTGTCCCCTTCAGAGTCATATGGGTCATACGCGCAGCCTTCTGGAGATACAACACAGTCTGGAGAGACAGTTGTACTGCTGCGTCCACTATCTACAGAAACCTGAGATCTACTTCTAGGGGTATAGTCCAGTCCCAGCGTAAGATCAGAGATTTCTTGGTTGCTAGAGACAGAGGACAGCGGGCTGCATGAACATTTACGAACGCGATCGCTGGAAATGTCATTAGGCGCTTTGAACGACACGTCCCCACGAGTACTACGTTTGTCCATAAAGCCTTTCAGAGCTCTTCGAAGGATAACAGCCTTAGAAAATAGAGCTGAATATTTCCTATCAGGAGACTTGGTATTGCTTGGTGAGGAAATAGGTCTTGGTTGTATTTCCGAAGCAATGTCAACCATTTCATTTTGGCTTTCGTTGGATACGGAGGGAGATGTACCCATCGGAGAATTGCCCTTTTTCCTGACCACGCGTCTTCGAAAACGGCTTTCCAATTTGGAAGCGATTTCCTCAAAGGCGCGTGGAGACTCGCCGTTCCTTTCCAAAGAATACTTCACCAAACATCGAAGGAGATCAAAGCACTCCACACGATACCCCATTCTCACGCTGATTCCCATTCGCACCAGTTCTTGTTCGTTTGGTTTGGCAATCTTTAATGGTTCGTCTAGCGAAGCCACAAAATCAGAGAGCTGACAAACTGGAAGGTATTGCTTACCGTCGGTGACAAAGGAGGACCATTTCTGATAGTAGCTATCGATGTTCTCTTTTGTAATGAACAGTTTCCCCTCTTGCGATCGATACACATTCTCCAGGATTATAGCAATGTACATATTCACTATAATAAGGAAAACAATAAATATGTATGAAACAAGATAGATGACAGCTCCCACGGGATATCCGCAGTTTCCGTTGGGGAATCCCCCATAATTTGGATCACAATCGGGTTCTCGAAGCATAAGAGCTTCAAGAATATCATTCCAGCCAGCTCCAGTCGACAAGCGAAACAACAGCATCATAGATCGACCAAACGTCTCAAAGTTAACTGTCTCGTCTATGTTGTTTTGTTTTTTAACATGACCAAACGTGGACATTCCAATAATAGCGTATATGAAGATAACCAAAAATAGTAACGTGCCAACGTTGAAAAGAGCTGGTAACGAAATTATTAGCGCAACCAAAAGCTGACGAATACCCTGCGCAAACTGTAGGACCCTGAGTAACCTGGCCACTCTGGCGACTCGAAAAACCCTTAGGAGACTGGGATTTATAATGCTGTTATCATCAGTGGTGAGTTCATCCATGGCCAAACCTTTAAAAAACGAAAAGGAAAATGAGATTCGGATTTGAGAAATACCCTGAGATTCATGTTTGTTTTTCCGTTTGGAATCAATAGCGGTTGCAGTACTGTATGTATGTATGTAAATCTTTATTTAAACACGGGAAATCATCAGTTAAGCTTAAGTTAAAAACTAAAACTAATTACAACTGCTTTACATGATTGCCGTGTGGGAATCCGATGTATCAGCTACCTTCTTGATATTTCGCTTAAAATGCTCAACGGATGCAGCATTTTTTACGTTTTTGGGCAAGTTATTCCATAACATGGCCCCGCTGTAAGAGAAGCTTCGTTTCAAATAATTGGTGCTCGGTTTGGACAGGGTCAGCCTTCCCTCAGAGTTTCTTAAGTTGTAAGCAGTTTGACGCAGGGAGAAAAGACTTTGTAGATATTCCGGAGCAAGGTCATTCATGGTTTTATACATGATTAAGGCTTTTCGCTTCTTTCGTCGAAGAGATGGCCTCTCCCAGCTGAGGGTGGAGAGAAGGTGGTTAGAGCTCGCATCAAAGTGCGATTTAGTAATAACTCTGGCTGCACGATTCTGTAATTTTTGGAGCTTATCACTCAAGTAAAAACTCAAACAGTCCCAGACGGTGCAGCAGTAATCAAAATGAGGCATAACTAAAGCGTTATAAATTTGAATTGCAGTTTTTTTGGATATAAAGGGCCGCACACGTTTTAGAACGCCTATAGCTGAGGAGACGTTCTTGCAAATCTCTTCAACGTGTTTACCCCAAGAGAGTTGAGCATCTATGGTAAGACCCAACGATTTTGTATGATCGATTCTCTTGATAATTTGGTCATCAATTCTGATTTCTACATCGTCACATTGGGCAGATAGTCTTTGTCTTGATCCAATAATCATTAGCTCTGTTTTAGCAACATTTAGACTGAGCTTGTTAGCTTTCAGCCAACAGCTAAGGTTATTTAATTCAGGGGTTAGAGCTAGCTTAAGCTCTGTTAACGTCTTAGCATATAACGTAAGGTTGGTGTCATCGGCAAACATTCTTGGTACGGCGCCCCGCAGGGAGTTGGGTTGTGATGGCCTCGAGAATTTTTACTTATGTCACACTCAACTGCGAGACCAGATCCCTAAATTTCTTCCAAGTTATCAATAAATAAATTATACTGGGAACTTTTTTGCTATCGAAACGCATTTATGGTAGCTCCCAACTGCCCATTTTTCCAGCCGTCATCGAAATCGATCTCCGAGTTTAGGAGTCTAGCATCTTTTTCTTAGATACTGTAAAAACATGGGAGTGGGACGAATATAGGCATATGAAATAGAGGTGGCAGATACTCGAATTCGGTGACCGATCAAAGACAATCGCACCAAAAACAAATTATTGAGAACAATCTAGGCATACTGATCCAGGGAAACGTAATTACAGCCAAGCATTTCCTCACATTATTTAAGTTCCAGAGCGCAATCACCGAAAAAATATGAATATGGTTTATTACACAACACTGGAATCCAGATTCTTAAAATAAAGCTTATAATGTTAAAGACTTATTCTGGCTATTGGCGAGGTCCATCCTCGGAGACCCAGGGGCAGTTAGTCGGGTCGTCTCGATCTTACAGTAAATTTTCACCACGAACATTTTATCGACCCGACTAACTGCCCCTGGGTCTCCGAGGATGGGCGAGGTCAAGACTGATATTGCAATTTAACATCGGAATAAAATTGTTGTTTTCTTTTTATGTTGTTGTTTTGTTGGTTGTTCCTTTATTGGTTACTTAGAAGGATCATTTGTTGTCACTTACCAATAATTGAACTGATTACGATGAAAAAGTCAAATATGTTCCAGGCTTTTTTAAAGTAATGTTGCCTCAGAGCAGCGAGTTTGATGCCAGCTTCCAAGGTAAAGATAACGGTGAAAAACCAGTTAAATATCTTTGTTTGCCGGACACAAGATCGCAGCTATTGTTAAGAAAACAACATTCAAATAAGATATGCAACATCATATAAGCCAGATTAGCTAAGATAAAAAAGAAACAAAAGCTTAAGGACTACATGTAAAAATATGGAAGGGACATGAAGGAATGCCAAAAGGAAAGCAAGCTGTAAAATCTTGCCAAATGTAGCAAAAATATTCTTCAGTAGTAAAAGTCAAAATTTCACAAACAACATGGCTCTTAAATGGCATAGAGCGAAGCAATCTTAAAATATAAGCACGGCAATTGAATAAAAACGCGAAGTGTCGAAAAAGATTGTTTTACTGAATAATTAATTTATTATTCGATCTGTTTTATTGTATAGTTATATTTATTAAAAATATTTATTGGATATTTAAATAAGGTTACGATCACTTTAAAATAAATTAGTAGATTAGACTAAAAAGGATATGAAGTGTGTCACTGATGATTCTAGGCTGGTCGTAATGTTGCCACATCATAATTGACATGTTTAACATGATGATCCCCAGTATTGCTATTTCAAATAATTCATTGGTCACAATGTCGTACATAATACGCAGTATCTTGTTCTGTGGAAGAATAAATGCGATAAGCATCAAAACCTTTTTTTTCTCTCTCCTATAAAGAAGGATGCATACTTATGTAGATTCAAAGGTTAGAACTTCACATTCTTGAAACATGCCACAGTACTACTAAAGAAGATCCATATGAATGCTGTCAATGCTTGCAGCATGGAATTTAATCCAAAAGACTGAAAATCTGAAACTGCATTTGAGCTCTACATGCCTCTATAATCGACTCCTGGATTGACTAAAAGGTGTAGGCGACTGGAGCCATTCGCACTACATAAGGTGTTCCTTAGAGTAATTACAATTTCGATTCACTGACTATTACGTATCCGTCCTACTGGTCAAGTGCATATATTTCGGCTCCTCAGACCATCTACATCCCGGTGCCCGAAAAAGGAGAAAAAGAACAGCTGAGAGACACCGTACAATGGGGCTCTACTCCCATGAAATGAGACGATGAACCGTGACTGAATTTGAATTCAGGTTCAAGGTGCATGGAATGACACCAAAATGTTAATACAAACAAAACAGTAGACCTTAATACCGACCGATACGGCGGCCATATTGAATTGATTAGATTTAAGAAGTATTATGGGAGCATGAGCACGATCCGATATACTCGCTCAGTATTTACGCGCACTTTTCGGGTTAATTTTTCTTAACGTTTTCCTAGAATAAGATTGTAAATGGGAAAAAAGATCGTTGTTTCGTGTTTGGATGTAGTGATGATCGCCGTTTTACAGTGAAAGACCATACCAGTTTCTTCGGAGTGTCCACAATACTAATTGTTTCTACAAGTTTTCTCGCGCTGTTTAGGGTTAGTATCTGACTTCTTCTTCTTACTTTTAATTAGTTGTACTGGAAGCCTATCCATGGGAGTTTTTCTTTTACATGTCACTATTTCCCGATCATAGCCCTTCAGAAAGAGCGAGGGATGAGGATGACTGTCAACTGGTCTTCCAAATTTAAAATGATTTGAGTAAACTTCATTATTTTTGTTCACCTTAAATCCCTTCCGGCTCAGAATTCCTGTCCAAGTAGCCAAGTGCCTTGGGTCCTTGCAAGAGCAGAAACGTACCTTCGGAGAAACTGGTATGGTCTTTCGTCATATATTTCTCGGGAAAACGGCGATCATTATTACATCCAAACACGGCACAACGACCTTTTTTCCCATTACAATATTATTCTAGGAAAACTTTCAGCAGAATTGCCCCGAAAAAGGTGCGTAAATACTGGGCGAGTTAATCGGATTGTTGCTCCTGCCCCCTCGGCATCCCATGATAATCCTTAAATCTAATTAATTCAATATGGCCGCCATATCGGTAAAAAGGTCTATTGGAATATATCAAACCTCTGGTCTGATGCTGTGATCGAACGGCTTCTTCTTAGCTGATTCTTTCAAAATGTCTACCCACTTCCTCTGAGCATCGGTCAGGAGCATTCCCATGCAGCTTAGCTCATCGTACTAAAATTAAACATCCAGATGCATTATTATTCCATTATCCTTGGCTACAATTGTATGGGTTAGTAGCTGTCTCTCATGCACTGTTTCCCTTTAAATATCAAGAGTCACATGTCAAGTGGCTACACTACTGACCGCTACTGTGTTTCACCCTGGACAAAATGGTGTATCAAGGGTAAGAGGAAACATGGCTCGTTTGAATTTTTTGAAAAACTAACAGGACCCTCAAACATGAGTGGGGAGTGTTTCTTCTGTTTTCCTGATACCTAGAATTGGTTTTAAAATAAAAGCAGAGCTGCTTAGTAACACTCTTTCAAGCGTTTGAAGTATCTTCAAAGATCAGCAAACTTTTTCGTTATTCTACAACTCATCATGGAGCTGATTTCTTTAATTTAATTATTGTTTATGATTGATTGATTTATTCTTTTAGGGATTCACGCTAAAAACTTTATTTGAATTTTTTCCTACCCTTCTCTTCAAGCTGTTAAAGTTGTCAATTATGACTCCAACAAATAAGTTCAGGACAAAGAAGGCACCAAGAACTATGAAGATGACAAAGTAAATATAGGCCCCAAGATAACTTTCGTCCTCAGGTTGTTCATCCACCTAAGAGGAAAAAACAGCAGAAAAGAAGGAAAAATATTTTTTTCAATTGATGTCTAGAGGTAGAATAGGCCTTTTGCAGCTAATCATTCACATGGTACAAAACCATGCATGCTCGTGAGCAAGATACACACTGAGACAAGACAAACAAAGACAATTACCATAAACTCGCCGGTCCTCTGGCGATTTTTCGACATTTCTGCCATTTTCAGCAAAATCCCTACTCTCCAAGTGGCATCCAATTTGAATTGCCAGCTGTCTGGCGATTTTCGCCATTATCGCCATTGCATGCATATCTGGACATAAGTGAGATGGGTGAGGTAACCTGCCTGTCCATATAACCTCTCATTTTAATTTGATCACGTTTACAAGCTATGTGGGGTGAGCCGCAATACATGTTACCTCACCAATCTGGATTACCCCCCCCCCCCCCCCTCCACCATGTAAACAGGCTCTTAGGCATATATGTCAAGATCGCCGAATTTCCTCAAGAGAAAAGAGTGGGACCATGATCTTCTTTTGACTCTGTCTAGCCCCGTGGCTGGCTTTATTATTTTCTTCAGTGCTTCTAGAATTTGGCGCACTTAAAAGGTGACACAATCTTAAGGGTCGCAAGCCAGAAGTCGACAAGAGATTTACAGTGAAATAGATCATGACACATAAAATTTCAAGTAACCTCTTTCGAATCCACTGCATCTTCCATCAGCTCCATCCAACCTTCAAATGTAGCCTATGATACAAGGTAAAATAAACAGTCAAAATAATCGAGGGGAAAGTTTGGAGTTTGATAATAAGAGTCAATGTAAAATAGGTGAAATTGACCTTCAAAGCACGAAAGTAGTGCTTGAATACTTACTACTTGAAATAAAGCCAAGAATCCGTTAATGACGTTATCAAAGTTTACATTTGAATTTATCCATCGATAACCTGGACGTTTGAGGCACTCTGTTTTGTTAGGCACAACATCTGCCGATGCACGCTCGCCGTCCGGGTCCACACATTTGTAGAACTTTCCCGCAAAAAGCTGAACGCCTAGAATACTGAATATTAACCAGAACAAGATAGACACCAACAGGACGTTGCCGATTCCTGGGATGGCGGAAAATAGCGCATTTACCACTACCTTAAAGAAGAAAAAAAAGTTGATTAGCTGAGGGGTGAAGGTTTCTAATCAAAGTCATGGCCTCGTGCTTAGGAGTTTAATTACCAATGAAACGCTGCAGGACTTGCCCACGGTGGGGAACTAAGGGGTGTGTTACGGAAATCTAGTCCATTCCGTCATCTTTTGCCAATAACTCACTCTGAAACTCGCTATGGAACTTGACGTTAACGAAAATGTTACCTGTAAACTACAGAATTACAGCTTCATGACGAACAAGTGTCTCCCGAGCGATACTTAAAATTACAAACAACAACTTCTAAAAACTCTTAGGCTATGATTCATCGATAAAATTCAACAGAACCTCTATGGATTAATCGTTTTTGATTTTGTTCCTCTGATCCTTCTTCTCTAATTGCTATGTTACTTAAACCTTTCTGAAATGTTTATAGTGGTTACTTTTATGTTTCGCTCAAGCAAGTAGAGAATGTTGACTGTCTACGACTATTTTGGGGACATTTGGGTAGAAACTGGGTCCAAATTCATCCCAGAAACACTCTCATAGTATAATTTGACGCAACACCCGACTCAGTCTCTCGCGAAGCCTCAAATGATTAGTTTTATTCCTACTCTACGACGCAGGTCAGTCTTACCTTCATACCTTCCAAGCGAGACACTGCTCTTAAAGGTCTCAAAGCTCTTACTGTTCGTAAGGAGCGAACGAATGTTAAATCGGTGTCTAGAAACACGCAAACTAGTGAAATCTGAAATTGAATTCAAAAGAAGAAGAAGCAGATAGTATGGCTGATAAATGTTTATTCCGATGTCAAATTGTTAGAGCCCGCAGTTGATTATGCACTAGGCAGACATGTAAATCTAGTCCAGTCTAGAAATCAATCTCGTTCAGTGGAAACTACACTTATCCCGCTAAGGACGACACTTTATCAAGTACTTACCACATTGTAAATAAAGCTACTGAGAAAAAGTTAAGACTGTTCTTCTTAATTTTGGCGATACAAGCTTCTCTCACCCAAAACATTGAGGGCTTATCTCAAATACTGAGGCCAAAAAATGGTCGGCTCATCAAGCTGATTAGATCAGGTGGTCGCCACGCATAGTCCTCACACTTAATTAATGAGGGAATCTACATATCTTTGTCCTATTTGTAATAAACACTTGCTGTAAAGGATACTGAAAGACAGCAGCACTTACCACAACTATCAGCGCATCCAGGCAATTCCAGCAAGAAGAAAAATAGCTAACTATTCCCAAGCCAATAATTTTAAGAACAAACTCTACAGCGAAGGTAAAAGCAAACAGATAATTCAAGGCATCCAGCACTTTTTCAAGCATGGGCTTGCTCGGAAGGTTTACATCTTCAAAGACCTTGAGGCAAAAGATACAAAATAGTACGGCTTTTTAATATCAAGTCAATTCAAGGTTGGGCAGGCAGGGGAGAGGAGAGTTGTGAATTTTGCAGTTGTCGCTAATTTGGCAGAGAATCAGAATGCGAGATGGTAAAATAGCTTTAAAAAATGACATGAAAACATGATGAGTCTACTAGGAAAGTCACTTACCAATACAAAACTACTTAACAGCACAGTGAAAAGAATAAACCACTCAAAGTATCTGTGCTCCACCAGCATTCGCGTGCGCCAGCGAAACTTCAGCCACCTGTCACACCTAAAAGTCTTACAACAGGCAGAGCTGGTGAGAAGAGAAACACAGCATTCTGGAAAACAGTCCTCAACTTCTGCGGCCTGTGATAGGTCTTGTATTTGACGACTTCCGGGGTTAATGTTAACTGAAATACAGCACATATACAGACTGAATTCAGTGATGTTGCTTGTTTTGCAATATGATGATTGGGGTTCCACATTGATCAGCAGATAGGTGAACTACAAAAGGTACTTTTCTCTTACTTGAGAGAGAAAACTTTTAGCGTGACATAATCCAAAGGACCTGCAGTACTCTGGAGCATAGGAGCAACGCCCACCTTGTTTCCAAACGAAGGTTTAGCTCCAGAATTTCCTAGTTTCAATTTCCTCCACTTCATTGAACTTAAAAAGTGTCAGAATCAAACAGCAACGCAGTGATTAGGCTGTACTATCATGGTTGCAATTACATAACAAGCAAGGGACATGTAACAGTAAGGAGTTAAGAATCCGGTAGCTGTTTCATTATAGGATTAGTTTTATTATACAAGTTTATCGGCAGCCTTAATGCATAGTATTCCACCGCAAAAAACGGATATATTTCATTCCCACTATACTACTTAAAACCTCAACAAAGATATGGTACAATAAATATTACATACCTACTGTTTTACAGGCAGATTTCCCTGAGTTCTTGCCTTCGTTGTCTTTTACAATCGTTTGTATGTCTTGCGAAGAAGAGCAAGTTTCAGGACGAAAAGAGAAATCAGTTACCGAGATCACTGTTTTCTTTGTCTGAGTTAACTTAGCGAGGAATTTTTTAAATATGGGTTCTTCGTTGTCATCGTCATTTTCCTCTTCTTCATCATCCTCATCACCGTTATCAAAAGCGTTCAAAAGAAGAGCCAGAAAAAGGTTAAGTACCTGAGAAATAGACCAAAAAAGGAAGAAATGAATTACAGTGAATCCTCTATTAAGCGGACACCTTCAGAACGATCAACAGTCAACTGTTACTCTGTACTGTGATAAAGTTCCTGCTGTTAAAGAACTGCTATCAGAATTCAAGTTCATTACCCTTCATTACCAACTTTAATTTGTTTGTAAATGCAAAGAACATTAACTGACTTCAACACGTATTTCAAGGACGTAATCCAATACTACTATTCTCAATTCAGTCCGGTGGGCGCTTAATAGAGGTTTTTAACAATAGAAATTAACCAGATACAATTTATTTTAGTGTCTTTGACCGCTTAATAGAGGTGTCCGCTGAATAGGGGTTCGTTATAAATGGAAACCTAAGACGCTCGTCTCGAGACCCGGCTTAGTGTCCGCTTAATAGAGGGTGTCTGCTTAATTGGGGGGCCGCTCAATAGAGGTTTCACTGTACTTGCGAAAACGTTCTAGCTGTTACTAACTTTTAGAAACTAAAGTTACCGTTAAAGTAGTAAACAGGTGAAAGAATCCTTTGAAACTTGCGGGCCTAAATTTAATGTAACTGTTTGTGACAATTCGGTCAGCAGTTACCATGATGCTCTTTTGATAATCACGTGTGATGTACCAAAATTAATTAAGTGGTGAAATACCTTGTGACATTAGATGCTTGCGAGAGTTTAATTTCGTGGATAACCATTTTTGCGGGCAGAAAATTAAGCGACTTTCAGTTTGAGGATTTATCAGCACCCCGTCTTATCAGGCTTCCGTAGTGCTGGAAGCGAATGTTTGGTGTATTCTTAGTACATTTCTTTGAGTATCATTTACCATACGACTTACAACAAAATTTCCTATGACAACCGCTGGAATGAAAAAAAGTATCGCAGCGGCGGGACTTTCTGTGGCCCTCATGCAATCCCAGAGGGGCTCGATCCATTCCCCACACAACACTCTGAACACCATCATGAACGCGTGCCAAAAGTCATTGAAATTCCAGCGAGGGACTTCATCTGGCTGAAACTTGTCTGGTGTGTAGGATTTGCCAAACATTTTCATTCCCATCAGAGCAAAGATGTAGATCACAAGACCGAGGATGAGAGTGATGTTTCCGATTGGTCCGACGCTGTTGGCTATCGTTGCCAACAGTCTACGCATCGTCTTCCAGGACTGAGCCAGCTTTAAGATCCTGAACTGCAACAATAAAGTGGAAATAGTATTGTAAAAACAACTTTGCGAACTGTTGCCAGCCACCTTTTACGAAACTGGTGCGCTGATAAGTCGTTGTTAGTGGAGGGGTGAAAGGTCAATTTGGTGAAAATTGGGATACAACGTGCAGCACTGCGAAAGTTAAAATGACAAAGTTTGTTTTTTTCACTTATTTACTGAACTCTAAACTGAAGTATTTATATATCTATTACCAGGCGAAATGTTCTAAAGACACTTGTTCCAGAGGATTCCTTGAAGTCCGCTAACTCAAGCCCTGTATCCACTAAGCTGATTATAACAATGATACCATCAAATATATTCCATCTTCCCTGCAGGTAATAAAGCGGACCGAGGGCCACAAGCTTCACTATCATTTCCAAAGTAAATATGACGGTAAACATCTGGAAAATATTGAATATAAGTTATTTTTTTGTTCATAAATGCCCGCACATTTAAATGAGCTCACAATGATATTGAGCTGCAGATAATTTCAGATTCCAATAACTCTATGCATATGGTTGGTCGATTCTGAATTACTCACAAGATTTAAGGCGTCGAGGATTTTCTTGAACTTTGCGTCGATTTCATGGTGATGCAAAGCAAGAACTACGGTGTTTGCAAGAATGAATCCCATAATAAACATCTCAACATATGGGTGACCAAGAACATTACACATCATTCTTTGCAAGCGTCGTTTCCACGTCATTTCCGTTCGAAATGTTTCATCCTTAAGCTTCTCATCCAGGATTTCCTTAAATGAGTTTTTGCTCCCAATAAGACGATATAATGAAGGAGGTTCGGGTTCTTTAGGAGTTCGGAAGTTGATCTCCTCGATTTTCTTTTGTGTCCTCACGGCGTGAATGGTTTTGATGAGAACCTGGACTCTAGTGGTCAAAGGATGGAGATGCTCCATTGTATCGGAGTCTGCAGGATATGACATGGCCGTCTTGTTTGCACGCTTTCTTCTCTCGTTCTGGTAAACATATGTAAAAGAAAATACGTTCAACAAAAGAGAAGTCGCTTCTCTTGTAATACCTTTTTAAGGCATTGCAGTTGAATACTGTATATGCTTTGGAAACGTATCTCTAACATTTAATAGGTCGTTTAATGAATAAAATTCATACATTGGAACCGGGGAATGAAGAAATAACTGCAAAGAAGATCATCACAGTTTAAGACACAAGCCTGATTTTTTTTAGGGTTTTCTATTCGCAGCTGCTATAGTTAAGTTGCGTCTTATACTCGGTGATTTTCTTTGGATTTATTAGTTCCTTTAGAAACCAATATAATCACAGGTGTTTCAAAGAGAAAATACCGACTTTTTTTCTTATTATTTATTAAAGCCCTACCTCTCTCTCTCCCGACCCCTCGTCAATGTTGGAGCTGGGTAACCTCGCGAGACTTACTTCGTCTAAAACTAAACACTCAGGGGATGAGACACTTAAAAGGACGTGTAAGAGCGAGTTAAGAAATGCAATTGTAACCGTGATGCAGAAAAAAAAAGAATTACCTCCTTGTGGACAGATTTGATTTCCAATTCATAAGATAAGGCTACCACAGCTAAAACTAGATTTAGAAGATAAAATGAGCAGAAAAATATGGCCCCAAGAAAGTAAACCACACACCAAACGCCACTGGACGCAAGAACCTAAAAAAAAAGAATACAAGCGCGTGAAGCACTCAACAATAATTGCAGGACTTTTTATTATCAACAACGCTGAAATTCAATAAAGTTTTCATGTCTGCATATCTTTTTGAATGCAGAAGGCTAGAACAAGAACAACTATGATTGTACGTAGTACCTTATTGTAGATATTTTCCCAGAAGTCCATAGTAAGGAGTTGAAATGACATCACCAGAGACCACCCCATATGATCAAAACTTGTATACCCGTGATCAGGATTGGGACCTGCATTCGGTAAACAAGTGTAATTTACTGGACAGGACCTACAAGAGCGAAGAACAAGGTACACCTTAATTTGTAAGGTTTATCCATGACCTCTAGGGTATTCAAAACTGTGATACAGGAATCCAGTTTATCATAAATGAAATCCATTTTGACTCTACTGTTCTAACAGAAAAAAGAAAGACATGTGTAAAAGACCGAATATGTTACCGCCTTTCCCTCTCCAGAAATTATAAGGGGAATGGTAGTCTTTCTCAAAGTCCTTCGCTTCTTGCTCGCTTTGCCACCGAAAAATTTCTAGCTCGGGCTTTGCGCACGAGAAAAATTTTGAGTTCGACTTGTGGGCAAGTCTAGGGAAAAGGGTACAAGCTCTGGATGCAGTGATATCTGAGATCGTTTGGGTGGACAAGCGTTAGTTATGATTGGTCGATGGTATCCAAGGCAACCATTAACCAATCGTAACTAAAGCTTGTCCACCCAAACGATCCTGAATGGTTGCGCCGACAGCTTGTTCCCATTCCCCTTTATAGTTTCTGTAATGGGGAATTCCTGTGAACGAAGGCACCAACTCGAGGCTTGGAGTGATCTGACTAACAGACCTTATTAGCGTGTATTTTTTGTTTTCACAATCAGACCACGTGATGTTCTCAAGGGGATTTGCCCTTTGTCGTTTCAGCCAAATAATGCTTACATACGCACATTGATAGCAGGACAGTTCTCTGGGGTAAAATCACATGATCTGCACTGAGAAACGACCCTTCGAAATATCTTATGACAAACGGCTTATTTTTTATTAGTATTCATCATCTTCAGTTTTGGTATCGGCAAGGCAACAGGAACAGAAGCCACTAAAATTTCCTTTTAATTACCTTGCTGAGGTGCTGTTCCCACAAATGACTGGGTTACCTTCTTTATAAAACCAAAAACCTGAAAGACCGTTGTCAAATTGTTACTTTTTTATGTCTTTTGTTTACTCTCCGAGATACACTAAGAAGATGGATTTTTTACAAGCAGGAGCAAGAGTAAGAACCAGCAACAAACTCAACCATCATGTTAATACCTTTGGGATACGAACCGGTGTAAATGCTGTGTTATTTTTACACGAGCTCAAATCCCTTTGTTTGCTTAGAGGGAACATATCAAACAACTCAATCAACTGTCTGAAAAGCTTGGTCTTGCTTTGTATATTTACAGCTAATACTAGCTAATATTCTAGTATGACTACAAACTCATTCAGGAAAAGCGACTTCCAGCAGGTGTGTAAAATAGGCACCAGCGTGACATAGCATTAACGTTAGTCTTGTAATGGATAGAAACCACTGTTCAAGCCTCAGTTTACGTGAGGTCATAAACATTTCAACTCCTAGGACAAGTACTTACTTTTATTTTTCGCTCGGTCTGACATCGACAGGTGATGATAATTGTCGGTGTTTAGTACACATTTCTGTCTAAGATGGCCCACAAAAAGTTGCACTCCAATAAGCGCCATTACAGCAAGAAAGAACAAAAACAAAACTAGTACATCACTTAGCAGCTTCAGAGATCGGAGTAACGTGTTCACCATCGCCTTTAAACCTAAAAAACAGGAGTATCTGACTCATAATGCTATTGAAAAGACACATGCTGTTGAGAATTACACACCAAGCTTTACAAGTAAGTTGACATCAGTAAGTACTTGTATTTATCATCATCATCATCATCATTATCATCATCATCATTCTTCGTCTAGTTATTATTATTATAATAATAATTATTATTATTTACCATGTAATTGACACCAAAGTAGATATCAGAGTGAACAAACAGAAAAAGAGCTTTTTGTAGTAGTTTTTGTTTGAGTTACGCTGGTTTGGGAGTTAAGCCACTTTTTAATTTTACAGACATTCAAAAATGCAGACAAGTTAATGTTACATTGCCTAAAAGTGGCCACAAAATCCCACCTTCCTACGTCCTTTTTCACTTTTTCTAAGGACGTAAACGTTATATTACAACAAGTTCGTGTCGAGGTAAATCACGACGAATCCCACCTTTTAGAACTGATATTGTTCGCAGAGCTCGTAAAACACGAACTGTCCGAATCCCAGAAAAGTTCGCAACATTTGGCGAGAGCGTCACATACCTAAGAAGACAGGACAAATCTCGATCAATCGCTTTCTATTACATATACGCTAAAGGCTGCTTAGTAACCTAGACTGTTAATAAAGTCTGAGGTTTATTTTGCAACATATTTGTTAGTCAATTCAGGGATGTAGCTACCTGTAAAACGTACGATAGCTGAAAAGCTGTACATTTACTTATGTAAGCTGCCTTTATTTACACAGATAAAAACGCAAAGGCTATCAAGTCGACACCTCACGCAAAAACAATCTGGCAGATTACTGCTTGGAAAACTGTATGTGTGCAACTATATCCTACAACATGTTTCCTAAAAGGGACATGGTGAAGTATATGTTGTCAAAACATCAGTGAATGCTGTTGAGTGGAAATGAAGAAAAGTACATACCCCATTATAACCACAGTGAAGTCCAACCAATTCCAGGGATTCCTAAGGTACGTGTACGAATTGAGAACAAATCCCCTGGCGATGATTTTAAGAAACATTTCAGATGTGTAAATAAAAGCAAATATGTATCTGAAAAAAATTGACGTAAGAATCTTTAGTATACAAAGTTGGGAGGATCTCAAAGGTCTTACTGCACCCCTCCTCCCTCCCCAACCCCTCCCATCAATACAGCTCGACTTTTCGTTCCTCTGAAAAAAAAAATCATTTGCCAAAGATAGTCTGAGATATCCTTGCAGTGCGTTTTAAAGGGCCCAGGATTTAGGTTCGTAGTTTAGGAAGCAAGTAAAGCGATCAGTTTAACAAATCCAATAGCCCTGATTTAATTTCATATAATCTTGGATCCTGCCACTATGTAATGAGGTTCAACTATCTAGGTGTAACTGCTAGTCGACCGTGGCTAGGTATCTCCACCAACGTAAAACTGTAGAGTCCGGATGATTTAAATTAACATGCTTATTTCGTCCCTTTCTCCTGGTCTCTTCAAATTTGTGGTGCTGTCTTTTGAAGCGAAACTTAGGATTACAATTTACGTTAAATCACCAACAAAAGTTGATGACATTTCACCACACGGTGATGGATATACCCGATGTGGCCTTTTCCAGGCTCCGAGATAGTCGGGTACGGGTCCGCTGAATTGAGAAAGCGCAACGGCGCGAAAATAAAACGCGACGAAACTGGGGAGAGAAGGGGGGTATACCCGATGTGACTCTTTGTGGTGATGAGGCAACATGATCCTTCGGAGGCGAGGTAGTAATCGACCTGGTCGAGATAGGTTGCGGTTTCATGGCATGAGTGTCAAGGGTCCTTGCAGGAAATAAACTCTGCTTCTTTCCAAACGGACTCATCAATATACGGATATATTAAGGTAGGTTAGGTGTACTTACTCGGCTTCTTCTGGCGGATGATTCAACGCGAGACAGATGCAATTTATCAAAATGATAAAAATGACAAAAAATTCAAAATATCTGTTGCAAATTAGTTAAGGATTTGGCTAAAAATACCTTCTTAATGGTTTCCCGCTACAGGAATACATCACAACTTAGATTAAGAATCACGTTTACGCCCGACTTGAGTTACACTTTAACAGTTTCTCAAGTTAGGAAATGGACAGATAGAAAAGCGCGTGTAATTTTTCTTACGGATAAACCTAACATGATCATGATATATAAACAGTAAGCAACAAGCAAAAAGAAAATTGGGTCTCTGCAACCTTTCCTGTTCTATAGATAACTATCAGATTTGTCTATCGCCAATAGTCATCTTTCAGGAGCCATTAGACTACTGGCTCTGTGATAGTGCGCACGCATTATCCTTAGGACGTAGTAGCTTGCCATTAACATTTACTATATCTTTTCTTACTTAAGTTGTATAATAATCTGCCAAAGGATACTGATGAGTTATTATCTTGATAGCAAATAACCTGAGCGGATGTAGAGGCTCAAACAGAAACAATGATTTGGACATGTTGAATCTGTGGGCTTGGTCATAAGTGGAGCGCCGGCTTAGAACCAAAAATGTGTCATTGGATGGTTTAGCTGGTGACTATAAAATTGTACATAGATTTAGCCAAGGCCGAAAGCGAAGCCCTCGAGTGATCTTTTAAGAAATTTCTTTCTCAAGTAATTCAACTTTTTCCGTAAGAAGAGAGCAAACTGAATGCCTACGTTAAAAAATTGACCTGACCCCGTGATCAAAGCGGATACCTTTTTTGACAGCTGTCAATTGACCATAACATGCATATCCAATACCGCACCGGTATCGGGAGGTCACGGATTCAAATCCCGTTGAAGTCCTGAATTTTTTTCAGGCTTCTTACGCAATTGCATAAATTGCGTTCACAAGTGCGACGATCATTCTTCATTTCATGAACCATATTGTCGCCATATAAAATACGATTTATACTGTTCATAATTATAGAGTGTTTTCACATGACGTCACGGCGGCCATATTGGTGTCCCAAAACAAAGAAACGGCGGCCATGTTGGTGTCCCAAACCAATCCTCTGGGAGTTGAACTCTTTTCTTATGCAAACTCTTTCTTTTGTTCCAAAAAACTTGCATAGATGCTGGGAACGTGAGTGAAAACACTCTATACCTTCCAGTCAATTCGATGCTATTACTTTAGACAATAATACTGATCGCTGCACAAAAAAACCGTGCGGCCGACAGTCCGGCAAAAATGCGCGAAATACGAGACCCGGAAGTCAAAATACACTTGTGTGGTAACCAAGTAACCTAGCAACGAGATCCTTAATTGTTTCATTTAAGGGACATACATAAAAAATCTACTTGGTTTTGGTTTTTTTCTCGTTATGAGTATGATTAAGCTTATTGTTTATCGATCCGAGTCATTAATAATTTACTATAGATTGGTCTATTAATGAGTATGTTTTTGAATCAAATTAATCTTGGTTACCAAGATCAGTCAAATATAACTTGAGAAAAATAACATCTTATCATATCAAATGACAATTTTTTTTGCAAAAGTGATGGATAAGCTTTTCTTTAACACTCATTTCTAAATCGCGAAACCTATCACTACATCGATTTGGACAGTCTACCATGTTATTTAAGTGTATGTATTGTAAAACTATTATTAATGCGCAAACTCCTTCCATAAAATAGTGGGTTGTCCAATAAAAAAAATATATTTCCTGCCATCATATAGTAAGAAAATTACAGTAAACTAGCAGCGAAAAAGTTACAGTAGTATGTATTAGACCATTAGCTAGAAGTACAGTTTTCTGACTAAACTAAAATTAAGTTGGTTATATTTACCACGTTTCCCGTTGCGTCGAAATCATAGAGGGGCTTTCCTAATAAATATGAGGGAGCCTGCATCAATCGTCCTTCTTTATACGTGGGATCAGGCAATGCAGGTAATGTACGAGAGTTATTACCAGTGTACAATTGTTGAGGCACTTGAAGTGTAATAACATCTTTTGAGATAGCTGAATCTTTTACCAGGATATTAGGAGAACGTACATCATTGTTTAGCAAGCTACGATCCCCCATGTTGATGTGTGAAAAAATCAGATACTGACTTGCCGACAACGTGCGTATGTACAAACCAAATTTTCTCCGAGCAATGGGACTCTGGAAGAAAACGACGAAAATACTGTGGGCATGTTTTTTTCCCTGTGTTATTAAGAAAAGTGTGGAGAATGTTCCCTCGTTAAGTATTTTTCAAATTGGCCAGTGATTTGAAAGGGATCCCTTTTAAATTTTTAATGAGTGGTCTTAAAGAAGATCTCTAACGAGCTATCGCGGTTTGGGAAATGAATCAAGACTCAATACACATAAACAAACATATTCGGATTTCTTGTTATGCTGATGAGCTCAAATAAAATAAAACACTGTACTTGCACTAATGAAAAACTTTCCGTTATCACTGCAGCTACATAAATAGACAGGAATATGTTTCCTTTTTTCATAAACCATAACTTGTTACAAGTACACTAATCTATTTTTATCTCTTTACCATAATTATGAAATTATAACGCTGAACAAGTATATGCAACTCTAGCGACGAATTATCGAGGTGCAAAGTTGCGTTGTAGCGTCGTGTATTGAGCACGTATTGAAATAACTAATATGTCATGTGACCCTAGTGAAAAAATTCGAGTTCTTCCAACGGGGCACAGTTATTAGAACGCCAATTATGAGGCTGAGGGCCGCAGTTCAATTTTAAACTGGGTTCATTTTTCATTTGTTCTAGGATAACCTTTTTTTTATTATTACTGTTTAGAGCAAATTGTTAAGCATAAGCATAAGAACTAAACTACATGTGACGTGGTACGTGCAAAAGAGGAGGAGAGCGCCCACTTCCCGCCCTTTTCCTGACATCGCCCACATTAGGGCCATTTATACGAGGAAAAATAAGACGCGTCTTACATAAGACGCGAGCTTTACGTACAAACTTTACTTATAAACGACACATTTCGTCTAAAATAAGACATCTAAGACGCGTCTTATTTTAGAACAGCCCTTAACACCTGTTCTTACAAAAGATGCATCTTAGCTAAGACGAGAAAAACTTCCTATAAATGACCTTCGCGTCTTACATCGGACGCGAACGCGTAGTACGCATGGGTTAATTTTTGGCGCACCATGTTGGATTGCCGTTGCTACTGGCGATATTCACATGAAAACGAGTGAAGAACAGAAATAAGACGCGAACCATTTGTGAGAGCTGTTTTCGTCTTAGATAAGACATGCTCGTATAAATGGCACAGTTCGCCTCTTATGTAAGGCGCGTCTCATTTTTCCTCGTATAAATGGCCCTATTTTCTTTCTTCGTCTGGTTGTGCCCGGATGTAGTTAAGATTGTGATTATGCCAACTTGCTTTTGACTGACTATATTCCGCGCAAACTCATTAGCGTTGGTGGCGACTTGATCATCAGTACCATTTTTGGCAAGTCACCTGATCAGAAATTTAAAGTAAAGAAAATCGGTGATTACAAGTCTGATTACTATTTTAAGCTTCAAAACGGTAAAAAATGCGACCCTTGGCTCAGATCATCTGCTATTAAGGTGACAATTCACATGACTTCCTGAGTGAACAGTTCATTATTCTTTCAATATTTAGGGAGCCTCCCACACAGACTTTTCCGGGGGAGCTCGTTTTTTTTAGGGGAGGGATGAAAGACGGGCTCCCATAAAGATGTCTGCGTGGGAGGCTAGCAACCTCGTCCCACCTCCAAAGCCAGGGAAAAGCGCCTTGGGACGAGGTTGAATATTTAGGGGCCCGTTATCTTTTACGTACCACTATCAGTATCTAGAAAGAGTTTCAGGCTTTTCGTACATCATTTCGCCATCGTCCCGGCCCACGCATTGCTCCGTTTCTCTTAGCTCCCGGCTGCATGCCAAAAATTGACTGAGCCCAGTCATTGATTAAGTACTCAGTCATCCTCGGGACTCTTTCGATGGTTCCAGGATTCATAATCGATTATGGCCATGTAACTTAACCCTAGGCTACATGCACGCACCGGTTAGTTTTTTGATTAGTTTTAAAATAGCGCACGAGGGAACGCGCGCGTGCGCGTCCACGAAACCCTGAAAAAGCTGGCGCTTGGTCCTGGTACATATGATCTAACCTAGATCATCCCCCTGTTTCACCCTCCATCCTGTTTCTACCTAAATTTCAGAGAGGAATAATGCATGATTGCTTCTGAAAGTTAAAAGTTTCTCCGGAAATGAGTTGCGTGCATGCCTCTGTTAGCCTGATAAGCATTACCACGCATTAGACATTTATTTCAAGGCTATTGAGCACACATGTATACATCTAAATCAGTCAGCCAAAGGTCAGCTATATTTAATCCTGAAGAGATACGAACAGATCGACTTTTGTTCAGCCTAGATCGAATATTTGTCAAGGCGTGTCAGTACGGCACTCCAAGGAACGTTTTGCGTCCTATGGGGCGAGGATCGAGGATTCACAGCCCATTCTTTAATATCTCGGAGTTGAGTTCCATGCCGATCATAGACGTTTTGCTTTTTCTGTTAGAAGATTTTCACCCTGGAGAGTTTGTGGAAAGTTGCATTTTCGTACCCGTTTTCAAGGAATACGTTTGGACAGCTATCTGTTGGTAAAGAAAAACAGATCGCAGAGTTGAACGTTTGATCGAGCCCCCCAAACCGCCCCTGATCCGCCCCTGCTGACTAAGAATTCTGACAGAAAAATAGTCCGCGGCAACAAATACCCGTAAAATTGCTTTAAGCCCGGTCTGTTTTATTAGAGTTTAGCCGGTATAAAGTGTAAAGCGTTTTCACGCATGATTGAGAACTATTTAATACAGGTTCAGAATATTCATGCGGCGAAGAACAAATATACAGCAAGCTTATAAATTATTCCACCTTGCGAACAGACAAATTTAGCATCAAGCATCGGAAGGCGTGCGAAAAGTTTTTTTAAAATCCCCTCATCAAACATTCTTGGAACCTTGTTTTTGTACATTTTTAGCGCATTGGAATTGAAAATCAAAATGTATAAATTGCAAAAACAGTAAGCATAGGATTCGCGTAAAGGGCTACATGTATGTAATTCTGATGTATGGCAGTTGCTTGGTGTTTTGATAGCAGGGTGCCTGACTGACCCTCATCAGTATGCACTTGAAAACGGTGTTTCTAAACTGCAGTTCTTCATTTTCAAGAAAACTGAACAACCCGATAATTTGCGGCTCTTATCTTTCAGTATACGAGTTTATAGCAAGTTGTTATTCGCCCAAAAATATGCTAAAATTTGATCTGGTTATATCAAATTAGCATTTTTAACGACAGTTACACAAAGGAGGCATGGGAGGGGCCGGCTGTTTACAAAGCGTGCATGCGCGTCACATAGTTGGCATTTCTAGTTCATTTCTAGGCTAGATCATCTCCGATCGTCTGCAGCGTGTCTCTGTGTTTCTGATCCGTGACAACTCGGCCAGAAGGTAGGAGTATTATTTTAACTACTCTGTAATGAACAAGAGACTACCTTCACTGATGGAGCTACAGTAAAAGAGACACAAAACGGCATTTTACACAGTTGATTGTTCGTGACCGAGCTACGTGACTGCTCCAAGCAAGGCGTTGTTCTCCCATAGCGTCTGCCTTGCCTTTTGCTTTTGCCTTTTGGGTGTTGCAATTTTTATGTTTTTTTCAGTTTCAGAATGCCTTCCAAACAGTGGTACGAGGATTATCGTGAGATCAAACGCAAGTGTAGGAACGGAGCTCTCTTCGAGGACCCTGAATTTCCAACGATCGACAGTAAAGTTTTCAAGAAGCGGGTGCTACCAGGAGGACAGTCTTTTGAATGGCTCCGACCTCAGGTAAGTTAATCAGCGTATAAAAGCTTAAATGCATTTCTTTTTTTGCTCTGGCACAGCTTTAATCCCTGTGTTTTAAGTTGATCCGGTAGAAATATTTATTTGTTGGGAGCAATTAAACACTGTTTTAAATATATTGAATGTCGAGGACGCAGATGAGAAATATTAGGCTTATGTATAATTGGACCGACACACTGTGCATGTATTGTTTT